>NC_056734.1:405150962-405450962 GCF_019279795.1 Protopterus annectens | reverse complement strand
GCAAATTTTTTAACATGGAAAAATTTGCTGCTCCAAAACACACGCACACAACACAAGCACATCAAACAAACAGCAACCACATACATACACTTAAATTCTTACATCTAACGCTACACTAAACTAAACATACACTACTATCTACCCACTTACCTTAACCCAAACCCTAAACCTAAGGTCCGTTACTATCGCACATTCACCTAACCCACGCCCTAACCCTAACTCACTTAAACCAACCCTAACCCTAAAGTCGGTCATTATCGCACACACGCCTAACCCGCTCCCTAACCCTAACTCACTTAACCCGCCCCTAACCCTAATGTACAAACAATCGTACACTTACCTGAACCCAACCTGTAACTTTCCACCACAGCGCTAAGAATAGCAAAGCCACAGAAATGGCCAACCGAATTCTTTCCCGAGGAAAGAATTTGCTGTTCTGCAGCTTCACTATTCTTAGCATTCGCTGAATACTGTTCAATATCAGAACATTTGAAGTTTTAATAATTCGATGTTCTGATATATTCCCCATATGAAATACAGTGTTGGGTATGATCAGAGACCCAATCATAATCCTGTATGTTATGCACCTTTCTAACACCATATTACATGGACCCCAAAACTGTGTGCAGAATTCAGGAAAAACCTGTACCACACTTTCCTGAAGTCATCCCTTTAACAGAGAGACACTGCTGTCTGTATGGTACCACTGCTTTACTACTTTGAAAGATTCAGTCCACTTCATGGTCCTACACCTTTCTGTCTGTCACTAGTAATACATCATAGCAGCTAATGCACCATGTCCGAAAAATAATTTTGATTGACTCTCTGCAATCAAAACTCATTTATTTGTGCTCAGCATGGATAGCAAGATCAACTTTTCAAGCTTTTTTCACTCTGCTGTCAAGGTAAATTTCTTGACATCCCTGTCTTGAACATATAGCACCTTGGTTATGATTGGAGATTTTTGATCATAATCCCCTGTATATTGGTTGCTTATTTATGAAGCGCATTGCATGTACTATGGAAGTATATACTGACATTACAGTAAAAGTCATGTTAATAGCTGTGGAGGACTGAATTAACATTTACAAATTGCAAAATTGAAAACATTTAGTTACATGAGTTGCATGATTGAGAAATAGCAGCAGGTGCAGTGGAGTTTGGTAGGTGTTATCCAGCAACAATATTCTTAGGAATGTAAGGCAGAACACTGAACACACTGTACTTTGATGACTGTGTTGCTAATTTACTGTAAATATGTAGTAAAATACAATAGTATTTGGGATACCTACATTATATACATTTATACTTTAGTTGTAGGTACAGAGCAAGCCACATAGTGACTTTAAAACTTTTTTACTTCTAAGTTACAGCCATCAATAGAGGACTGGCACTTACAACCTTCTAGATACCAATAATTCTTCAGGAGTTTTAAAGCTATTCTTGCCTTAAGATGAATGCAGTACTTTTAAGTGCCCATTTAACAAACTAGATTGTGTCCTATGCCAAATTGCATGGCAGAAAGTGAAGCAAACTCTTTTGGTAAAGCACCTCAGTGAACAGAGAGACTCAAGGTGATGTATTTCATGGACAGCTAGCCATCTGCTACACTAGATGCATTTTTTTCTTGACACTCCGTTGTCTACTTTTTAGAAAATTGCTGTCATTTTCTTTTAAGAACACAATGCTTTTCAGAATTTGTACCAGGGCTAAGTGTAATTTGCTTGTGAGTAAGTTGTGTAGGTAATGTTTACTAAAGCAGAGAACTAAGCCACAACTCCATTCTAAACATAGGATACAACATGCTTAAAATATAACCTGTTTGAGAAGTCTTCACCATTTGACATTGATAACCCAGTCCCAGACACCGAACTCCCTTGCAGTAATCAGTTTGGCACAAAGTAGCTGCTAACATCTACACCCAGCCCTCTTACAAGGGTTCAAAATACATGGAAGGAAGACTCAGTGGATTAATATGCACTGAAGCATTCATTTCTGAAAACAACTGCTGAAGCTTAGGTGTACTGTCTGCAATTTTTATGAGTGGATGTGTGCACACATGCAGATTCACATTTGAACAAGTGCAGTGACTCTCTCTTCATTGATATGAATGTGAAAGGGAATTAATAATGAATTCTGGTGTAAATCAAATGTATAAACAAACACCTTTAATTGATATTCAATATGCAATGGCTTTGGAATGTGGCATATTCCTGCCACTATGTAAAAGTAAACCTAAATGTATGGAAAAACTAAACCAATGACAAAGTTGTCCATCATTTTTATAGCAACTAGCATTTGCTTATAAAATGCTTATTACAGTTTTTGTAATGAGCTTTATTAAATAATAAACAGCTTAGAAGAGAAGAAAATGATCTGCTAATATTAACACAAGATCAAGTAAGCAAATATTCAAAGCATATATTCCTGATATACTTCTAAAGATCATTATCTATGAAGCTTCCTTTTTAAGACTAAATAAATCTTATTGTACTAGCAAAATTATAAAAGTCATGCCAACTCCACTGACATTGAGGGATAAAGCCTGATTATGACCCAGGTGACTTGAGATAGATTATCTCCTCAGACACCTGCCAGGGATGGCATGGAGGAGGACAGGAGGGACATCACATCTGCTCAGGGAGAGTGCATTGGAAGTGGAAGCCTGGGTGGAACATTCCTATGGTTAGATCCTAGACAGAAACAAAGCATCACACTGAAGTGCTGACCTCCGTGGGGATAAGGCTACATGGGGGGATCTGTCAGTTTCACAAGCAGTTGATATGACCTTGCTGGTGCTCCCTGCGTGCCAAAGCCTGGATGCATTACTGGGCATGTGCAGTGGGGTAAGCGCTAATAATAGCTAAAAAATAAATAATTCCTAATGGCTATCTCCATTTAGTCAGCCTTCACCCCAATGTATGGAGAACAAATGAGCCTATAGACTGAGAGATTTTCTCATGATTGGCAGGCAGCAGGGACAACCCCCCCAAAAGATATTTCATTTTAGCAAAACAATATGCAAGCCTTGTCATATCAGTAGAAAGTTGCTTCCAAAGTTAAAAATATCTGAGGCATTGCAATTAGAAATACTTGCCTTAACAAGTGTAGAGTTGACTTATCAATTTTGCTTGATGATTCACAAATACCTTACAGCAAAAACAAGTACTCTGAAAGGGGTGTAATGTATTACATGGCAGCACAGTAAGCCTTACCACAAAAACAAGTACTCTGAAAGGGGTGTAATGTATTACGTGGCAGCACAGCAAGCTTTACCACAAAAACAAGTACTCTGAAAGAGGTGTAATGTATTACGTGGCAGCACAGTAAGTCTTACCACTCCTGCACCATGTAAAATGAATCTTCCTCTAAATGCCTGCATTACCAACACTGGCAGTCTGACATTCCTCTAATCGGAAGCCTATTGGGTAAAAAATTGCCTGAAATGTACCCTTGTGAACAGTATAAAAGCTCATGGAGGGATATACTTTAACATCAGCCTATCTTCACCCATTACTACTCCATGCCTCCCCGATATTAACAAACATTAACATGACCTATAAAACTAAACAGGCGGCCTGATGTAGCAAAGTAGCACAATTTATAGCCAGTCCTGAATATAAAACTCTTAACTACCAGGCATTAAAACAACTTAAGTTTGCTGTTACTCTCTAACCAGCTTAACTACTCACAAATAATCACCACATACAGCTAATATATACATGTCCAGCACTACAGAACACTCTAGAGTGCTATCATCCAACTGAAGATCTCTGCACCAGCAACAAACTACTGCTATAAACCAGTAAGTCATACAATACCTCTGGAGCCTCTCTCTGCTCCTGCTATGTCTCAAAACTCTGAAACTCAATCACAGCTTCCTTAAAACAGACATCTAAGTATATTCAAAAGCCTACATCAAACTTGGCACTGTCATTCCTACTGCCCTGGTTAGTCTCCTCTGTAGAATTTCTCAGTCAAGAAAGATAAAGAAATACATACATTTTTTAAATTCAGTGAGAAAGGGCACCATATTCAATTTTTAACAGACCACCAAAGGACGAGTCCAGCTTGAGTGCCCAAGTAGATGTGATACTTGCACCATTTAAGACTCAAGTTTTAACACTGTTTTGGCAAATGCCTCCATAGTTTATTGAGGGAAAGAAAGTTTCATCTTATTAATTTTATCCTATGATCCCAGACCCACAATATATAGTCATAAGGCAAACCAGGGAGTCTGATATGATACTAGTAAGTACCTACACTGAAATACCCAATTCTTTTTTTTTTCTTTAGAAACCAGCTTTATTAGAAAAAAGCAAATGAACCTTATTACATATCTAATATCACAAAATTTCTCTCTCATACAAAAAGTAATGTTCTTGTTTTGCTTTACGTGCTTTAATTCTGAGACTTTTTCAAATATTGATATACTACCATGTTTACAGACTTATTCTTAATAAAAAGAAAAAAAAGAATTTGATAGATAGGCAACTATTAGTATAGAGATCCATTTCTGCATTGGAGTAAACAAAAATGTATTTTCTCCTAACTACATGACTTTTCATTCTTTTAATGACAGTAAAACAATAGAATGCACCAACATTCAGACCATCACTCCACATCCAAGTGCTTGCTACTCCAGAACATTAGTTTATTACTTAAGGACATAAACATTGGGACCCTATCCTCTGGAATTTGTTTTCCAGTAATGGAAAGTCAAAGTGTACATTGTGAATGCTACACATCAGGTTCAGCACCAAATCATTCCTGAAAGCTTATTACTCTATTTTGTGATACCCAACAGCTAGAACATTGGTGCATCTTCAATTTGAACATTTTGCATCAATGCCCATTGGGTTTCAGCTATACCTCTTAACCATATAGAAGCTATCCTAAACAGGAGCAAACCATAGAAAGATAGTCTGCATTGTCTTGGGTACATCTCTAACATTTTCCATTACCTGTTTGTAGGTTTTTTTTATACCATCTGGAGGGGGTGGTATCTGCCAGTTGAGTAGTAGTTTAGACAGAGAACTGAGTCTGTGGTGCTAACCTAATATCATTACTAGAGAGCAAACATTTTTACCAGACTGCATATGGCAACTTGAGTTTTATAAAGCTTTCCCATTTTATTTCAAATTGCAGTGTAACCTCTTCTACTGGGTCTAGCACTTTATTATACAACTCCCTTATCTTGGGCCTTTGATCCCTTAACTGTTCTCTATGCAGTCAGCCTGGCTTAATTGTTACGTGACGATGCTTTGTAAGTTGAAGGTATTCCTACTCCTATGTTTATTCCTAAGTTCCACAAACATAAGGGATCTGAGCACTGAACCTGCAGATAGCTGTTTAACATCGCGAATGCCTACACTGATCCAAGTAGACCATCTCAGGACCCTTGAGTCTATTGTAATTGAGTTGTTATACCAAACACAGGATTCATATGTGGTGATTTTAGCTCTCCCAGCCTTGCTGTCCTAATAAAACATGTATCACTCATCAAGCCCTCCAGGATCCCAGATTCTACATGAGTGCACTCTGCTAGGAGAGGTCATACATCTTGATTTTACCAAAACTTCTGGTGTAACCCATAATTGAGGGGGGTAGGTCTTCTAGCCCTTTGGTAGTTGAAATACTCAATTTTACATGATGACATTTGATGTATATACTTGGGATTTACACTTGAAGAATAAAAAAAAATAAGGATAGAAGGCACATCTGATGGGTCTCCTTAGGCAAGGTGAAAATGCAGGAGTACTAACCACTGATAACCATCTGAGCTAGAGTTTTCTGTTATAAAATGTTGTCAAATATGCAAATGGCCCCATGATGACATAGCCCCAAAAAGCAGACCACAAGAAGTTCCAAAGTGGAGGTGCCCAATCTCTATATTCTGTGGCATGGAGCTATAAAGTCATGACTATGAATGAGACAACCACAGGATGAATAGGGTTGGAGTCTAGAAGATCCAGGTGGAATAAGGTGTGAGCAAACAGATGACACTGGCTCTCTCTTTCCAGGGGCTGACAGTTGTGCCTTTAGTTTTCTGGTCACTATGCAAGTAGAGGCTCATACACTAGTGAAGAATATAGGAAGTGAGCTTGCCAATCCCAAGCCAATAGTGTAGCCTTGGATATCATATGGTTAAAAGCAGGTGCATGCAAAGGAAGTGTGTTGGACACCCTGTAGTGTTTTCTGTGCTTATATAAACTACTAGAGGTGGGGATAAGGCTTTAATATAACCAGCCTCTTTATCAAAATACTGGCAGAAGCTCACACCACCTCCAAGACTACTTGAATGACAGTCCTCCAGTCAGATTTCAACTCTGTGATGGGGATATAGATTTCAGAGGAGTGAATGTGATCAATACTGTTGTGGGAGACCTTATGATTGGCAAACATTGAAATCAAAAGAGTATAGAAAAAAAAGAAGCCAAGGGTATGTTGTCTGAGTTACTTAGCTGCTACTTGCTGTGTAAAACATACACCAAGTCATTACTTCCTTATCTCCTACTACCAGAGTCTTTTAAGGTCAAACATACCACTTTGGGAGGACTTAAGTTGCCCTACCAATACCCTAGACAAAATTTTAGTTTCTGAGAACAGGATGGAAACTGTCTGATAGTTTGCTAGACAACTGAGTGCTTGTCCTCTTTCAAGAAGCTAAGCATGCAGAATATGGCAAAACCCTACATTGACTGTTTTCTCAAGACTGGAAACTGACCTCCCAATTCTGTCTGGAAAACTTGATAAAAATCTGTGGGAAGTTGTGACAAAGCGGTACTGCCAGCACAACTAGCTGGAATTCTGTAAATAATTATATGTCATTTGTGAATATCAAACTAATTTATACAAGATGCTGGTGTTACAAATGTATTAGAACTGTATGTCATATAAGATGCTTTTGTTACCAATGTATTAGAACTGTATGCCATGTATAGATCAAACTGCTCAGTACAGATGTTTGTGTTGAAAATGTATTTGTAAAGTGCTTGTGGAAATGTACATGTAATATTGTAACTGTTTAAATGTATATGTTTTGACAGAGGAAACTGGAAGGTTAACCTCAGTCCAGCAAACTTTAGAAAAATATTTGAAATTAAATGACTTTATAGGCTAGGCCATAAAGATGCTTCAATGCAGCGGGAGACACAAAGTCTGTACTAGGAAGATTTCGGTATTGTCTTTGGGGTGAACTATTTGCTACTTTGGAAGCATGGAAGAATGCAGTTGTTTTATGACTTCTAGCACCTGACAAAGTTCTGAGCAAAAACCCTTGTCTATGTATTTTTACTGGTTAATACTAAATGATACCAGCTGCCAGC
This sequence comes from Protopterus annectens, assembly GCF_019279795.1. Classification (NCBI taxonomy): domain Eukaryota; kingdom Metazoa; phylum Chordata; order Ceratodontiformes; family Protopteridae; genus Protopterus; species Protopterus annectens. The sequence continues at coordinate 405,443,634 of NC_056734.1, read as the reverse complement.
AATGGGGTTTTCATGAGAACTAGAAGTCAGATGACCCGAAATTATGTCATTCTGCAAGCTATCCCATCAGTAATATTTTAGATATTATTTTGAGAAGTCTCTTAGTGAGACAGAGCATTCTGTATTCTGTCTTGGACTTGACAACAACAAGAACAAGTCACCACATTTGCCTTGCTCCAAGTAAGTTGCTAGGGTATAGTAACTCTCTCAGATTCAGTCAGGAATATAGTGAAGTTTAGTTTAGATATTCTTTTTCTTTATTTATTTGAGACTGTCCTTCAATGTTGTTTTAAAGGTTTACTATCGTTATTTCGAATGGCAAATATTTTGAGCGTACACAATGTTGCCCCAAATGATCTACACATTTGAGTTGACATTGCCGGTGAAAATGTGACGTGATAGCCGGTTAGGAGCTGATGTAAATCAAACACCTAAATGACACATCACATTTTTCCCCCTCTGCACCCCCCACACTCCCTGCTACTAATATATTCCAACTCCGAGATTGCACTACAGTGGGGATATGGATGAATTTCCAATCCCCACTGTACCGCAATCTCATACATATAGTCGAATGCACTACTGCATTTGCATAAATGTCTTTGACTATCCAATACACTTGTCATTTTGCGAATGACATTCTGATGTTTGGCAGCATTACTGCTGACAGAATGTCATTCACACAAATGATAATAAACCGTTTTAAATATTTCCTGTGGTTTTGAACTCTGATGTCACTATGAATATATATATTTAGTATTGTCTTGTTTTATTATTAAATTTATTTAAACCTTTCATTGTGGCTGATGTGTGTGTAGAGATATGTAAGTGCTGAGAGTTCTTACATGTTTATTTGGTGAAACTGTGTGGGGCATTCCTAACAGCCATGCTCTTGGTCAAATTACCATTTGCTTTAATATTAATATTACACAGTAAGATTGAACACCCTTTGTTAAGGGCCCTAAAGTAGTTCATAAGTAGTGACTGGTGGCAGTGGTAACTACCTTGTAGTCTGTGCCAGCCTTAACTAGGTGTGTATGTGTCTGTGTAAATCAAACCTCAAAGAGTATATGTCAGCTACTTGGGCAGGGACACAGTGCACTGGATGGACAGAGAGGGTGCTGTAAGTCTTGGCTTGGTCACTCAGTTGAGATCTCAACTCTATAGCTGTGCCAGTGGGGAGTCTTACTGGGAATCTGGAGAAAGAGGGAGAAGTCAGCCCTGGACTGACTGTGGTGTCTGTCTGCATTTGATGTAGAGAGCTGCATCTGGAAATACTGTAAGTGTACCTGTTATCCTCAAAGTGAACATTCCCCACTATTGCCAGTGGTGAGGATTGAGGCTCCTTGATTATTGGTTGGCAGTGGTGGGTCGTCACAGAAGTCCATTCAGACTTGAGGCTTTGCTCAACCTAAGTATATTGGTCACCTGGAAGTTTCCTGATAGCCATGGCTTTATTTAGCATATCCAAATCCACTTGATTAATTTGACGAGAGTTATTTTTACTAAAAAAAAAAATTGTGTGTTTCAGTTCATGAGGTCACTGCTATAGGTCTTTATAAAAGCTGAGCATAGTTTCATTGTCTTAAGTGAGGGTAACATAGCTGACACTTTTCATACCTCCCAAAAAAGTTAGTTTGTTCATACCTCCCAAAAAGTCAGACAGTTTGTTCACAGCTTAACTCCCTTAGTCTGTTTGCAATAAAATTAGAGAATTTTAGATACCATGCCTGAAAAAACAACCTTAACTTAAACCAGGTTTATTACTTAAAACTGATGATCTGAGCTTGCAGAGTTGTGTTCTTAAAAAGACCCTTTTTGAAACTGCTGTCTCATGCACATTTCCAAATCCAGCTGTAATATGCTGTTCGTTGTCAGTGGGACACTAGTCCTGCCTATTTAGATCACTTTATTCTTTCCATTGAACTTATATTCCCCCCCCCACCTAGAGGTAAAGGATATATCAGTATCTCTATTATATATTCAAAACTGACACAGATAAAACCACAGTCTGAAGCCAAAAAACAAGAAAAAAATAAAATGGAAGGCAACAGATGGGGCACAGAGCCAAAAGTAGTCAAAAAACTTTAAAACTTACTTTAATACAAAATGAATGAATAAAACCATAAGCACTTTCGCCCTGGTAGCCTCCAAGACTTCATCAGACAAATGTAATACAGCACAGAAACCAGTTAAAAAGGATTCTTTTTACATCACGTGATCAAGCAGTTAAACTAGTCTTAAAAAATATCAACGTAAATGCATAAGAACCTTATTAAAATTGTAAAATATAAAAAATAAATATAAGTATACACTATGAATCCAGTATAAAAAAGAAGAAATAAATTCAAAATTTGACATGTTTATAAGAGCTTATTAGGGTCTTAACAACTAGATGTTTTTGTATATGTTTTCTTAGGGAATTTACCATAAATTCTATCTTTCCAAAATTGGTAACTAGCATATGATTATTTAAATCATGAAAACCATAATAAATGTATAAATAAATATTTAGTATGCATATATTGTAAACAACCAAAATTGTTTTTAAAAATAGCTTGTTAAAAACTCTTAATACCAACATGCCAATATAGTTAAAGGATTTAAGAAAAACATTTTACCCCACAGGAAATCTTAGAAAATATATCACAAAATTACACACACAGCTATCTGAGGAGGAGCACCTGATCTGTGATATATAGCAATAAGTAGCCTGTTTTTTTGCTTATTTTTTAGTAGTTATTGCTTATTCTAGATATTTATAGCAATTTTATTGTATACTGCATACTTGTACTGTATTTCATAGCTTTTGGCTCACTGCTGGTTTTCTGCTGAGATAAACATTTCTGTAATGTTTTCTGTCTAAAATAGATTAGGTAGTAGCTGAAATATTCTCCATATTCCTGATTCTGTTTGTGGGCCTAGTTGTTTTTTAGAGGCTGTTTTCTGAGCTCATTGTCCAGGTCATGTTATTTAGCAAAGACCATCCCCCACTTCAGTGAGAGTTTACTGTTTATGGTCATTGACTAGTTGGGTTGCCAGGTCTACAGCTTGGAGAAAGCACCTCATTGGTTCTTTTGAGCTTTTTTTTTAAGTTGTTTCAGGTTTCAACTTTCTGTTACTTAAGAAGTTAACTTGAGTGTTTCACCCATTAGACAGAGAGCTATCTGAGGTAGAGCACCTGCTCTGTGATATATAGTAATAAGTAGCCTGTTATTTTGCTTATTTTTAGTAGTTATTACTTATTCTAGATATTTATACCAAGTTTATTGTATACTGCATACTTGTACTGTATTTCACAGCTATTGGCTCATTGCTGGTTGTCTGCTGTGATAAACCTTTCTGTAGTGTTTTCTGCCTAAAATAGTATTGGCATCTTGTCTTTATACCTGCTGGCCTTGCAGTGCCTGCCCCTACTCTAAATTTGATCTTGGACACTCCTCCCCGTCTCGTGTCATTAGCTCATTCTACCTAATGCAGAGAGAACATCTGAGAAGGCCAACCCACTTAGTTTCTTTCCTTCTGTTCCTCCTTTCGCCCTTTCTTAAAAAAAAAAAATGCCTGAATCTCCTTGTGTTCTGACTGTGCTTCTCAAACATTTTGGAAATATAGAGTATATTTTAGTGCATTTATTGAAACTGTATTTGCCTTAATATTGCTACAACTCAAGTGCTCTAGGTAGCACTGCATCTGAATTGTTTTAGTTTGTTTTAGCTGCTTTTCTGTATATATAGACTTTTCTGTATATGTAGACTAGCTACTTATTCTACTGTACTACTACTTCTTTTGGCTGCTCCTGTTAGGGGTCACCACAGCGGATCAACTGTTTCCATTTCTTTCTGTCCTCTGCATCTTGCTCTGTCACACCAACCACCTGCATGTCCTCTCTCACCACATCCATAAACCTTATCTTAGGCCATCCTCTCTTCCTCTTACCTGGCAGCTTCATCCTTAGCATTTTTCCCAATATACTTTGCATCCCTCCTTAGCACATATCCAAACCAATGTAATCTTCCCTCTCTGGCTTTGTCTCCAAACCTTCCAACCTGGGCTGACCCTCTAATATACGTATTCCTAATCCTGTCCATCCTCGTCACACCCAGTGAAAATCTTAACATCTTCAACTCTGCCACGTCAAGCTCTGACTCCTGCCTTTTTGTCAATGCCATTGTCTCCAACCGATATAACATAGCTGGTCTCACTACCCTTTTGTAGACCTTCCCTTTCACTCTTACTGGTACTCGTTTGTCACAAATCACTCTTGACACTCTTCTCCACCCACTCTATCCTGCCTCTACTCTCTTCTTCACCTCTCTTCCACACTCACCATTACTCTGAACTGTTGATCCCAAGTATTTAAACTCATCCACCTTTGCCACCTCTACTCCTTGCATCCTCACCATTCCTCTATCCTCCCTCTCATTCACACACATATATTCTGTCTTAGTCCTGCTGGCTTTCATTCCTCTTCTCTCTAGAGCATATCTCCACCTCTCCAGGGTCTCCTCCACCTGCTCCCTACTTTCACTACAGATCACAATGTCATCTGCAAACACCATAGTACACGGGGACTCCTGTCTGATCTCGTCTGTCAACCTGTCCATCACCATTCAAATAAGAAAGGGCTCAGAGCTGATCCTTGATGTAATCACACCTCCACCTTAAATGCATCCATTACTCCCTCCGCAGACCTCACCGCTGTCACACTACCCTCGTACATATTCTGTACTACTCTTACATACTCCTCTGACACTCCTGACTTCCTCATACAATACCACAACTCCTCTCTAGGCACCCTGTCATATGCTTTCTCTAAGTCCACAAAGACACAATGCAACTCCTTCTGACCTTCTGTGTACTTCTCCATTAACACTCTCCGAGCAAACATCTTATCTGTAGTGCTCTTTCCTGGCATGAAACCATACTGCTGATCACTAATCATCACTTCCCTTCTTAACCTAGCTTCCACTACTCTTACCCATAACTTCATGGTGTGACTGGTCAATTTAATCCCTCTGTAGTTACTACAGCTCTGCACATCACCCTTATTCTTAAAAATCGGTACCAAAACACTTTTTCTCCATTCCTCAGGCATCCTCTCACTTTCCAAGATTTCATTAAACAGTCTAGTTAAAAACTCCACTGCCATTTCACCTAAACACCTCCATGCTTCCACAGGTATGTCATCTGGACCAACAGCCTTTCCATTTTTCATCCTCTTCATAACTATTCTTACTTCCTCCTTGCTAATCCACTGCACTTCATGATTTACTATCCGCACATCATCCAACCTTCTCTACCTCTCATTCTCTTCATTCATCAGCCCCTCAAAGTCTCTTTCCATCTGCTAAACACACTCTCCTCGCTTGTGAGTACGTTTCCCTCATTATCCTTTATCACCATTACCTGCTGCACATCTTTACTAGCTTGGTCCCTCTGTCTAGCCAATCGGTACAGGTCCTTTTCTCCCTCCTTAGTGTCCAACCTTTCATACAACTCTTCATATGCCTTATACTTAGCCTTCGCCACCTCTCTCTTTGCCTTGCACCTCATCTCCTTATACTCTTGTCTACTTTCTTCATCTCTCTGACAATCCCACTTCTTCTTCACCAACCTCTTTCTCTGTATACTCTCCCGTACTTCATTCCACCACCAGGTCTCCTTGTCCTCCTTCCTCTTTCCAGATGTCACACCAAGCACCTTTCTAGCCATCTCTCTTGCTAGCTCTGCTGTAGTTACCCAGCTATTCGGTAACTCTTCACTGCCACCAAATGCCTGTCTTAACTCTTCCCAGAACTCCACCTCACAATTACCCTTTTTCAATTTCCACCATTTGATCCTTGGTGCTGCCCTCACACTCCTCTTCCTCTTCTTGATCAGCAGTGTCATCCTACAAACCACCATCCTATGCTGCCTAACTGCACTTTCCCCTGCCACCACTTTACACTCTCCAATCTCCTTCAGACTGGACCTTCTACATAAGATATAATCCACCTGTGTGCATCTTCCTTCACTGTTGTATGTCACCATATGCTCCTCCCTCTTGTTAAAATACGTATTCATCACAGCCATGTCCATCCTTTTCACAAAATCCACTACCATCTGACCTTCTGCATTCCTTTGCTTAACACCATACCTACCCATCACTTCCTCATCCATACCTACCCATCACTTCCTCATCCCCTCTGTTCCCTTCACCAACATGCCCTTTGAAATCTGCTCAAATCACCAGTCTCTCACCCTTGGGTACAGCCATCACCACTTCATTCAACTCACTCCAAAATGTTTCTTTCTCATCCATCGCACACCCAACTTGTGGAGCATATGCACTAACAACATTCATCATTACACCATCAATTTCCAGCTTCATAAACATCACTCTATCCGACACACTTTTTACTTCCAAAGCACTCTTAGCATACTGTTCCTTCAGGATAACCCCTATGCCATTTCTCCTCCCATCCACACCATGATAAAACAATTTGAACCCACCTCTGATACACCTAGCCTTACTCCCCTTCCATCTGGTCTCTTGCACACACAATATACCAACCTTCCTTCAGTCCATCATATCAGCTAGCTCTCTCCCTATACCAGTCATACTGCCAACATTCAAAGTTCCAACCCTCACTATCACAGTCCTAGCCTTTACCTGCCTTCGGGCATGCCTTCCCCCTCTTCTCCTCCTTCGGCCAGCAGTAGCCCAATTTCTGCCAGCACCCTGTTGGCCAACAGTACTGGTGGCGGTCGTTATTAACCCGGGCCTCGACCGATCCATTATGTATATCTGTACTGTTGTCCGCATGTATGATTTGGCAAAATTTTATGCCGGATGCCCTTCCTGATGCAACCCTCCCCATTTATCCGGGCTTGGGACCGGCACAAAGAAATGCACTGGCTTGTGCATCCCCAGTGGCTGGGTTACTTATTCTACTGTACTACTGCCTCTTAAATCGTTTTTCAGTTGTGCACTTGCCTTGCTTCATTTAAAAAGTTTTAAATTGCTAATTTTGTAGAGTTTTAATTGCATTTACTGTTTAGGGCTACACACTCTATTGCATTAGCCCTTTCTGTGTTTATTTACTGTATTATTGCATTGTTTAGCCTGTTTTAACCAACCCCCCCCAAAAAAAACAAAAAAATACTATCTTCTTTGCTCATTTCCCACCTTTCCTAGTTAGTATAGTCCAGATCCCAGACTTTGCTAGTTTCAGGACTTTATTTTCTGTGTTCAGAGCTATCCAGACCTTGCTGTGTTAGAGGGAAGTCCTACTGCTTACCAGAGGGAGTGGTGAGCATTGTACTGCCTAACACTAGAGGAGTGGCATCCAGCTCTGAAATTGTAATTTTATTAGCCATTTTGGGCTGATTTCTATCCCTTTCTATTCCCTTTCTGGCTTAAAAACACGTGTTTGCACGTTTTTCACATTGTGCAGCACCGCGGGGCTACGGTTAAACTATTCCAGGTGCCAGAAAGTCTGCTCTTCAAATTTTCCCTTAGAACTAACTGGTTTCTCAGTAGTAGCCTTAAAATCTGAACCCCTGTGACTAGCACTTGCTCTAAAATCTGCTGGAAAGCACTAGGAAGCCTTAAACTGATACAAGCGATCAACTCTCCTTGTTAATAAGGAGAAATTAATCATAGGCACTAAACAGCCTATAATTGCAAAGTACCTTGCAAAGGTAAGGGAAAACAGCTTTTGTACTTTACAAAAAAGCACCTAAGCAGGCATGTCCAAGGGTCAGCTTCTGGTGATTTCACCTGTCCACCTGGTGAATCTGGGCATACTGGGGCAATGCAGCAACTGTCTCATGTACACAAACAACCCTCTCCTCTTACCACCCAACACTACAACCTGCGAGAGATGCTCTTACATAGCCAAACTGGAAGCAAAGCTCTCTCCAGCCAAGATTGTGGTAGACAGTCAAGAGGAGAAGGTTAACACTTGCACTACACCTCAAGCAACACATAGTCCTTCAAAACCCCCACCATCAACACCCATACATAGCAACACTAAACCCACATATGTGTAGGCCCTTAACATTAACCTGCCCAACCAACAAGGACCTCCAAAGCTGAAACGCAAATAAACACCAGTCACAACCTAAGTGACACACAGCTCACAACACCAGTGTGCCACCCAACAACAGCTCCTAAGGCAAGACAACGTACCCAACACTTTAGTCATAGGTGACTCTATAGTCAGGCACACTGATGTCCCACTCACCAGGCTGAACAAGGAGAAACATACAGTCAGCTGCCTGTCAGGTGCCAGGATCTGCCACATAATGCATGCACTTAAGTCACTCCACAACAAGTAAAAATTTGACTGTCATTGTCCATGTTGGAGTGAATGACTTGAGACGTACCTCCCTGAACTACATGAAAAGAGACATGGAAGCGCTCTCGGATCATGTGGCCCAGGCAGGTATGAACCTAGCCCTGAGTAGAATCCTGCCTTTGCCCAGAATGATACCACAGTATAAGGACAAAATGACTGACTTCAACCTATGAAGAATTGGCTAAGATTCCGGTGTCATTCAAATGGGATCCAGTATCTGTCTGCCTGGGATGACATGATCGACAAACCACAATGCTTTGCCAGAGATGGTCTGCACCTGCCGCCCCTGGGATTCAGGTTACTGGCTAAAGCTCTTGCCAACCCTATAGTACTTTTTTTAGGCAAGGTTCAAAGGACAAAACCACCACCGTAACAGATACAAGCATGCAAAATCTGAAGATAATGCTACTCAATGCTAGAATTCTAAACCTCAAAATGTACTCTCTCAAGGCAGTCCTAAAAATGGAGAACATCGATATCTGTGCAGTAACTGAGACCTGGTTCAAGGTTTCAAGGAGCACCCCTGCAATACCAGGCTATAACTCTTACCACACATTTTGACCACCAAACCAAGACCGAAACACTAAAGGTGGAGGAGTGTCCATATTCACCAAGGATATTCACACCTCCAGGCTAGTTGCCCAACACAATGCATCTGAAATTATCCAGGTGCAACTAACACTAGGTAAGACTGCAATCCAAATTATAGCTTGCTACAGATCCCCCACCATGCCCCAAGATTCTCACTGCACCTTTCTAAACATACTGGAAAATATTAAGATACAACCAAACACCCTAATACTGGGTGATTTCAACTACCCTGCCATTAACTGGGAAAACTACTCGGGTACCAACACCTTTTCCCAATGGTTCTTGGAATTCATAAATTCCAATGCCCTGGATCAACTAATCCATTGTCCCACCAGGGGCTCCAATATCCTAGACCTGGTCGTTACCAACATAGGAGATAGATGCTCCACACCAGTGGCCACCCCCTCATTGGTTAGGTCTGACCAGAAGCTAATCGCCATTGACATCCACATCCCACCCCCATCCCCCAGTAAGGAAACCTCCGTAAAAAACTTCTCCAAAGCCAATGTCATACTACTCAAGTCCGAAGTGTCAAACTTCGTAACACCCATGCAGACGGGAGCTGAAAGTTTGACTGCTGAATCCTACACTAAGGCACTGTATGAGCACATCCCCTTGTGCATGAACTGTGCCATCCCAAATAGAACCATAACACTCTCCTCAAAAAAAAAAGGAAGCCAATCTGGTGGTCCCCTGCCGTAAGCAAACTATACAACAGAAGGAAGAAATGGTTGCAGAAAAGAGGAAAATCCCAGGATGCAAAAAACTCCCTCACCAGCCTCGGTAAGAAGCTGCAATCCCTCATAAAATCCTCCAAGCTAGTTATGAAAATAAATTTGCCAAAAAGTACAAAGACAACCACAAGGCATTCTACAGTTATGTCAAGAATCTAAATGGCAATCCTCAGATCTGTTCTGAGCTACAACAGAATGGCATTAAATATACTGATCCCAAGGATATTGCCAATATCCTAGCAGATCGATTTTGTGCCAACTTCACCCCCCTCTCACCCCCTAAAGGGCCCATCTCAATACCAAAAGATTGCCAAATTCCAGTAATCATGACCACACAGGTAGAAACTGCACTCTCCAAAGCTAAGAATACAGCATCCATGGGACCAGATGACATCCTGGACTGTGTACTACATGAACTACAAAATTAACTGGCACCTCACCTAAGTGTCATGTTTAATTATAGCCTCACCTCAGGCTTCATGCCCACTGAGTGGTGCACAGCTACAGTTATCCCACTCCACAAGGAGGGATCCACCGTCCCATCAGTCTGATGAGCTTGATCTGCAAGGACATGGAACGCATTATCATGGAACTTATAAACAAAGACATTGGAAACCTTCAAACACCGGACCCCACCCAGTTTGGGTTCATGAAGGGCCGATCTTGTCTCCTGAACCTGATTGACTTCTTTAAATCAGTCTTCAGAGCTGTGGACAAGGGTAAGGTGGTCCACACAGCCTATCTGGACCTCGCCAAGGCCTTCAACACTATCCCCCACTCTGGAATCATAAATAAACTTACTAAGCTGGGCATAAATCCCTATGTCACTCGATGGGTTATCAACTGGCTTACTGACAGAACCCAGACTGTAAAAGTAGCCGACTCCAAATCCAGCTCCAGACAAGTGACAAGTGGAGTACCTCAGGTTTCAGTCCTGGGACCACTCTTGTTTGGCATCTACTTCTCTGAAGTACAGGCCAACACTAAGGGACTCCGGCTAACAATGTTCACAGATTACTGCAAACTGGGAGCCATTATTGAATCCCCAAATGATGTGGATATTCTACAAAAGGGCCTTACAGAAGCAGATGCTTGTTGCCAGAGCCATGGGCTCAAGCTTAATGCCAAGAAATGTAGAGTTATCCCCTTGGGAAAAACCATGTACCCATGAATTACCAAATAGGTGGCAGTACACTTAACACCAAAAGTGTGATGAGAGACTTAGGGATACAGGTGGACAGTGGTCTCACCTTCAATAACCACATCACCACAACAGTCAGGAAATCCTTCTATGTGGCACACCTCATCACAAAGAGATTTTCATCCAGAAAAAAGGAGGTCATTGTCCCACTGTACTCATCCCTCCTTAGACCCATTATAAAGTACAATGCCCCGTTTGGTATGTACCTCACAAGACATCTGCAACAGCTGGAAAGGCCAGAGAAATACCTCACTAAAAGAATAAAGGCCTAAAGCAGATGTCCTTTGCTGACCATCTAAAAAAACTCCAGCTATACGCTGTGGCATATCGTCTACTCAGAGGCGATCTCTGCTTAACATACAAGGCCATGTCAAACCCTGAGCTGTTGGACATGCTCCACTTAAAGAAATCCCAATCTCTCAGAGCCACACACTCTAGGGATCTAAACTTTGTCATCACAATGAACAAAACATGCTGGAGGGATAGGTTCCTGACCCAGAAACTCCCCATACTCTGGAATAGACTGCTCATACATGTCAAGCAAAGTGCCTCCTTGGCCCTCTTCAAAAGGAACCTTGACGATTGGATGGGAGATAGGAAATTCACCCCAGGGATCACATCAGTCACCCTGCTAGACAGGGGTCCAGGGAAGTAAATATTGTGGGAAAAAATATCCAGGGAATTGTTATGGCTAGGCTTGTATAGGCCCTAGAGCCGATAGCCTAGTACCAACCTATGAAATAAGAAACCTCAATCACAATTGGATTAACTCAGAGGTCATCTTTCAAGGGCTTTCTTTAACAAGGAAACAATATTACAATTGTCATTTAACCCTGGAGGTTTAAAGGTGTTAACTAAAAACTGCCAGTATAGTTCATTTACTTCAGGCAATACCATCCATGCTCCCCCCCTTACTACGATGAATTTGTTCAATGACAGTAAACCTAAATTCATATTGTGGGTGTGTTAACAGATACTTTGCTAAGGCATTACAAGTTTTTCCTTTCTTAATCTTGTAGAGGTGGTCGTACATACACTCTTTCAAGGTTTTGAACTTTCCAGCTGGTTTCTGTGCTGAATTACATTGTCTGATGAAGTTTTGGAGGCTATCAGGATTTAAGCACATATGGTGTTATTCATTTATTTTGCTTTAAAGTGAGTCTTAAAGTTCTTTGACTACTTTCAGGTCTGTGCCTCATCTGTTGCCTTCCATTTTATTTTTTTCGATATAGCCAAAACTGTCTGACCTTTTCATTAGTGCCATACATTCCTTGCTAATGAAAAGTTCAGGCTCCAGTCTTTCCTCACCCGCAATAAAACCTATTAATGTTAGGTTGTTGCAACATGCATGGTTTTCTAAATTATTGATGTCTAATTCCAGCCTTTTATTCCATAATTGAAGTACCTCGAGTATGGCATTGATAGAATGAGCATTGCAAATTGATTTCTGTTTGTAATGTAGCCTGCAGTTTCTGCTTATGTTGATTTGTCAGTTTCATTTTTTTTTTGTATTTGCTAATGATCACTGGACTCCTTCAAGATCCTTGTATGTTGGAGCACCTTTCCAACTTTTTGTCTCAGAGGACAGAGTTGATAGAGAGCTAAAGGCAAAATTAATCTTCTTTATACTTCCTGTGGCTGATATCTTAGATTTTACACTGATGCAGGTTGTTGATATCTTGAATTTAACCTTGACAGTAATGTAATACTCCTCCTGAGCAATGTACTGTTCAGCATGGGCAACATAAATCCAAGATCAGTTCAGAATCGAACAGGAACCAGTTACTGAGAATATGACTGAGTTTAATGAGCTTTTCCCAGTTAAGCAACCATGAAATCACTTCATTTAAATGCTATTTCCCAGGCAGGACTGCAGAAATACAAAATGGATTATGGAACATGGCAGTTCCTCAGTTTATGAAAAATAAACTGCAAAGTCTCTCTAATAGGAATGGGGAAAGGATATAGAGATAATAATCTGTTGATTTTTGCAGTGAAGGAGAAAGGTTGATATGTACATATTTAACCAGAATGCATCACAGGAAGCATATTCTGCTGTGACACTACGTCAGATTTATCCTTCAGTCATTCTTGAGTGACAAAACAAAGAGTTACCAAGATAAAATATGAGGACCAATCACAGTGGCTGTCTGTCTTGCTGTTTATATGTTTGCATGAATTTATTTATTTATAAAAGTGTAAAATATTTGTTTTTAATTCCTTGATGATGTTAAAGCTAGGAGAAGGGTGCAAAGAAAGCGTTAATTTTTCTGGTATGTCATAGAACACACTTATTAGAGTAATGCAATGCACCACACTTGTGTCCAAACAAGTAGGTGTAAAAGCAATGCCATACAAAGTAGATCTAAAAGTGCCAGCAGACAAAAATGAAGTCACGGAAAGTAAAATAAACTTTATTAATAAAGTATATACAGAACTGAGTGCTTTCATTCTGCAGTCAAGGCTCAGATGAAGTTCTCAGTTATAGAACGAAAGCGCTCAGTTCTGTATAAGTTTATTTTAGTTTCTGTGGCTTGGTTCTTGTGAATCTACTCCACACGTGTGTTCTGATGTCTGCAGTATAAGTAATAATGAATGCGGCCTCAGTGTAATAATTGTAGAGTCTTGCTTGCATCAAATAGATGCTGGATTTTAGAAAGCCGTTGCATCACAAAACTTCACATGTTTCAAGGAGATCAGTTCATCAGCAAAATAATGCTTTCTGCATCCACTTTATTACTTGGAATATTAAGTATTATAACAACATAAATGACCAGAAAGCTGCTTAACTTTAGTTAGAACCATTTGAAATATGGGAATTTGCACTGACTGTTGAAGTATCTACACCAGTTTGTTCTAAAAAAGCCATTCAGTTTTACAGTTTTAATTTACTTATGTTTGTTACTGACATTAATCTGTGTGCTACTAATCTGAGAAAAAGTTGTGCTGTATACTGTAAATGAAACAGTGGACAACAAACTTATCAGACATAACCTATTGTTTTGCTCTTTATTCCTGCACACCACAGAAATAATACAGGCCAATATTTCAATGTGATATGATCAGTAATGCAGAAGAGAGAAAGAAAACTAGAGAGAGACTAAGGAAGAGATTATTAATATTTGACAACCCATGTTTTAAAATCTGTTCATAGCAGAGTTATTGCAACCAAGAGATGGAAAGCAGATATTACTGAATACAGATGGGTTCTTTCTGGTCACAGGAAAGCAACATAAAGCAGTACAAGAATGGCTGCAAGAAAAGCCATATTTAGCATTGCAGTGCTGCATATAAAAAATATGACAGAGCTTGTTAGTGGGCAAAGCAATGATGGTAACTTTGGTTTCAGGTTTATTCTGCAAGCAAGCTTTTTCTTTAATACTAATGGTACAGTTTTAACGTTCGCTAGGTCACAGTTTTGAGGTGTATTCATTTTCACAGTTTGCTTGAAGGTTGTTGAATTGCATGCAGGTTTATTTTATAACAGATCCTGTAGAAGTATCTTTGTCATTGAAGCAAAGTGTTGCACTTGTACATGCCCGCATCCTAGCACAAAAACATCTGTGTACAGTAATTCATGATACATAGTATACTATTTACAAGTTATGTTATAATTAGACAAAAGCAGAATATAGTTATTTGGGATATATAACTTTAAATATCAGAGGTCTCAAAGAGAGGAAGTACACATTCTCCAATCTTTAGAAACCAATCATACTTGAGACACTGTGGACGCTGGTAATGTAGCTACAATGTCTGTCTTTAATGAGGATCATTACAGAGATTACGTGTATTGTATGTACTATTTGTCTTTAAACAACCCATTATCCTGGTTGGTACGGAAAGCACTGATAAGTATTTATTCTTTTTGTTAATCTACACTTTATCTTTGAGATGCCTACATTCCCCCAAATGCTCTGTCTCTATCTCCACTGTGCATACTAAATTTTATTATTTGCTTTTCAGTCACTGCCACTCTATTCTTTGTTTAATTCATGTGTCTCCTCCCTTTATATTCCCATCCATGCTACATTTCCTTCCTTAACTTTCTTAAGCACTTATTTCTCTAACATTGCTATTTGTGCTATCTCTCTCTCTCTTTTTTTTTTGTTTTAAACATTTTATTCATGACACAGTTATTACTATCAACAAATTCAGACATTTCATCATATACAGTATGAGATCCACATACACCTAGGCTCCTTCTAACCAATGTTTAACACATATGTCTATTGCATTTCATAACTCATGACTCCTTTCTGACATTCTCCTTCTCTGCTCCCTGGATCTAGCCCCAGAACTGCCACTTTAGGAGAATTCCACTTTTTTGTCCCTGCTACATCCCTAACTTCGTCTTTTAGTCCCTTGAACATGTCCATTATAATGACAGCATGGGGGTAGTTTTCTATTTTTTGTAATGCATTTTTTTTGCTGCTAGTATCAACAGAAATCCCACTTTTCTTCTATTGCATTATGTCCATGTCCTCCCACTTATTAAGAAAATGGTTAAAATGGTTTTGTTTAGTTGAATCTCCCTCCAAAAGATATGTTTCCAGTCTCTTTTTGTTCCTCCTGTTGGCCCAGATATTTTTGGCAATTAATTATTTACACCTGCATGGCCCAACTCCAATATGTTATTCATCTTCTGTGGTGTCTTCTATCAAATCTGTTCTTGTATGAAGTATGCAGACATATATATAGCACATGTGCGAGTATGCAGACATGTATATTAACACGTGTGAGAGTTTGCAGACATGTTGGACAAGCTCATTTATCCAGCTGTCTAGGGTGATCATTCCTCAGATTTTCATCTAAAAGGTATTCTTTTAATAATTTTTTGCAGTGCTTTGTAGAGAAGAACTTCAGCTCTCAGAATATGATGAATTCCATCATTGTGGTCTTATTTATTCCATTACTGCTCAAAACTGGATTACAGCACATAAGTTAGGAAACAAATGAATATAAAACTTTAGGAATCCTTGTATTTGTTAGCTTACTATGGCCCTGTAATGTAGCTAATGACTTGTGGAAAAAGTTGCTCACATGGAAAATGCAGAGTTACATTGTTATTTGCTGAAGTGAACTGAGGCTGCCACAGAGTCTGCATCCTGGCCTTTATGGCCTGTACATTTGTATCCCAAACTACTTATCAAGTGGGACCTTGACGTTTTCTAAATTGGGTACTTGACTTAGCCTCGAGGGTAGTTAATTCTAAACTCTAACACCTCATATCACAAAAGAGCTTCTTTATCAGGAATATTGAACATCTCAGTATTAATCAGTATAGACAGATTTAATATTTGGACTGGGTAGTTCAGAAAACTAATAGACTATAGCTGTCAAAAATTGTAATATGTAGTACACAAAAATGCAATCTCAGTCTCTGTCTAAACTGTGTAAATAATAGACAAAAGGAATAATTTTCTTACTATAGTACCAGTGGACACTCTCCATTTAATACTGCTCACACTGGACATGCATACAAGCAAGAGCAGGAAGTGATTGAGTCCATCAAAGAGTAGCTGTGTGTACAGCAGATTGAGGCAAATATAAAAATGCACTGATCCTAAAAATTAACACTGCACTACATAAACACAGTTGCTTTTCATCAAAGCTGCCTTGGGTCCGTAGGCCAATATTAAGTTAATTGCCCTTGTGGGACATTTTAAGTCTAGCCAGTTTCCCTTCCAAAAGTAAGAATCAAATACTGTAACTTCTGTTTGTGAGGTAAACACCTTAACTATTATGCTACCCCCCAACTTTAGCTTATTATAGTAACCAGTAGCTTGGCTAGGATGAGGCAAAAGGGTGAACTGCCGTGGGTGCATAGTATTGGGGATGCGATCAGCCAACCCAGATCTTTCATTAATGCAATAGGGCTTTTAAAAGCTGGTATTGCATTTGTGGTCAAACCTGAATGCTGCAGCAGGGGTGTAGCCAGATATTTATATTTTGTACAAAAACTTAGTTGCTGCCCCCACTACCAACCTATCACTTTAAAAATATACTCAACCCTCAAAATGCTATTCCCCAGATATATCGGAAGAGGCACCCTATTTTCAACTGTTACCATTTATATCCATAAAAAAACAAGTTTTAGAGGTGCACTTCTTTTGCACAAGAATTCTTTTATACTTCTATACTTCAAATATTCATTTACGCAATTCTAAACATTCTGTGCTTTCTGAATGTTAACATTTCCAATAGATGCTCAGGAAAAAAAAATTACTCATTTGAGTACACTGAGTATGCCCAGCTACACCCTTGCGCTGCAGCACACTGTATGTGGTAAATTGCAGCAAGTAGTTTGCTACAGTTTAAACAGATTTTTTTTTTTAACTAAACCATGAGCACTGTAGTGCTCCATGCATTCAGATTATAAACAGCAGCAACTGTTTGCTACATTTTAAGAAAGCAATTTGCTATAGTTTAAAAAGGAGAATTTTTTTTTATAAACTAAAGCATGAGTGCTGTAACACTTCATGCAAGCAGGATATGTTGAAGGAGGGCTGTGGGCAGGGACAAAGAAACAGGACCTGAATGGCTGGATCAGAAGGGAGGGTGGGTGTGTCATGCATCAGGTCACTTGGTTGGTGTGCTTGTGGAATAAATGTCCAAGTTTTTTTTTTCACCTGACCCAGTGCGTTGGTTGAACCAGTAATAATTCTGATATTAAGTAACAGAATGTAGTCAATGAAACCTCCTGCACGATGAATTTATTTGAACACCTTTTGGGTCTTTTTTTTTTTTCACAAAACATGCATTTATGCTACTGTCCTCTGCACTGGTAGCTCCCAGCATTTAAGAACAAGTTACAGAATTTGAAAGCATTTTTCACTGTAGACCACAGACATTTAGAGAACAAGCTGAGCACTTTGAGTGGTTCTGAGACTTGTAACCTGGACGCGATACAGTCTAGGCAGTAAGGTACAGATGTAAATGGTTAGTTTACTCTGTCTTTAAGTTAAGACATTTAGTCGTAGGAGCAATGAAACTCCTACATTTTTTAGTGTCTTTATGTCCTATTATAAATAAAATAACTGAAAAAGAATGTCATTTTGAGCTGCTTATATCTATTTATCTATATCTGGAATACATTTAAGGTCGAAACTCAAAATGCCGAAAAACTCAGCACATGCATGCAGGGGTGGGCAATCCCCCTCACCCCATACCCCCTGTTAATTTTATTTATACACACACTAGCTAAGAAATCACACTACACTGGGAAAAGGGGAAAGTGTAAAACACCAGTTTCCCTGTAGCTTGTTCTCACTGAATTATTGTCTTCAGCCTTTTCTGGTTGATGTTATTCCCTTCATTGGTTTTAATGTAGCCCATAAACACTACAAGCAGATGTGGTAACAAGCATGCAGCAACAGACAGTAAGAGAGCAGCTTACAATTAAGAACCCAGCAGTAAAAATTAAAGTATAAACTCATTTTTGTTTAAATAGCTATGATGTTTTGGACAATATAATTTTCCTTTTCCGTTAGAATTTAGTGTAACAGAAAAGCATTAATACATACATCATTTGAGCAGTGAGGGCTTGTGTGAAGTAATGTTTGAAACATTTGAGCTATTATGTCTGAGGAAGGACAGAAGCAAGAGACTGCACCATTGCAGGACTCATTTTATATATATTTTTGACTGTGACTTAAAAAGAAAATGCATGTATGATTTAGAATTGATGACGCTGTAATTGTTGAAATTATCTCTAAAGAAGCACATTAAGTTATTTGAGTAAATAAATATGTGGATTAAGGTGTGGGAAGTGTTAGTAACATTAAATGTGATAGAAGGGATGATGCAGTGTCTTCTGCTAATGCAAAGAGATGATGATACTGAGTAAGATACAGGGGCCAACCAAAGGCCTGCTTTTAAGGAGATAAAGGGCATTTAGTACAGGACTGTGAAAAAAGGAAAATGCTGGCAATGCAGAGAGAGGAATCATACAGTTAAAATTGTAAATCAAAATATAGCAAAAGCGTTTTTTGGTTGATTGTCCTGTTACAGGCCAAAAGAATAGCTGAAGAAAATATTGAAAATAATAGCAGGGAACATGAAACAGATAATTTTGTAGAAGAAAATGTAGAAGAACATATAAAAATCGAAAAGAAATGTGGTTAAATACTCTATAAAAATGTTATTCAGGAATAGAATAGGTATGAACTACTGTGAAGTGAGGCAGGAGAGGAGGGAAATGTGAACAGCATTATAACAAATATCTGGGGGTAATGGTAAATTAACGGTGTAAGGCTGAAAGCAGAAATTCTATTGTTATAAGATACACGCTGTAATAGAAGGATGAAAAGGGATAATACTGAGACCTTGTGGGGAAACGAAATTATATGGCCTGTAGAAGTGAAGCATGTTAAGGTATAGTGATTCTGTTCAGAAATTAGAAAGAATATACGTTACAATACTAATACCAGGGCGTGATTTAAGAAAAGGAGAACAATATATACGATTATTTGCAATTTATGCATACACAAATATGACAGAAAAAATGTTTGAGATCTTAAAATGTGTTTGGTTAATATGTTTATTATTATGATAGGAGACTTCTACTGTAATTTAAGGAGGGGGATGTAACACAAGATGTGTAAGTAGTGAAAGAAGTTATAAAATGTGTAGGACATCAGGTAGGAAAAAAGAGACATTATCAAAAACCGATATTTAAAACAGAGGTAGATAATGTAATATGCTCTAATGGAATAGAAGAAATAGGAGGAGGTGCAGACATTTGTAGGTTTTCTGATCGCAGATCAGTGTGATCAAGGATAGGTGAGAATAAAGATATAAAATAAAAGAAGTTAAAGAAATAAAAAGTTTAACTGGTGAAGTTGGTAAGACAGTGAAGCTGGAGAGTAAGAAATTATAGGAGGAACATATGATAACGAGGGAATGTTATGAAAATTAATTGGTATGGTGGATAGTGTTTAAAGAAAACTGTAAGAATGTTTTTGAATTCTAGAAAACAGAATGAAAAGTAATGAAATTGAAGAGCTTCAAGTACAAATTGAAAAAAAAGAAACAGAATAAGAGAGAGAAAGAGTGTTATAAGACAGAAACAGAGAAAAAGTAAAACACTTCTTATTTAGGCAAAGATTTGTCTTAAAAGATAAGAGGAGGAGTCACTTTATTTAGGAAAACAAGTGAGGATAAAAGAAGAGAAGAATGGATGTGTTATTTGGTAAAGACGGTGGTGTAAGAAATAAAAAAGGAAGCAAAGGAAGATCTGTAGATGAAATGTTTGAAAAGGAAGAAGTCGAGAAACAGGAATGATGTGTTTAAAAACTATCTGAAGGTAATAAGGCAAAACTGTAAAAGGAGATTACTATGAAAGAAATGCAGGAATGAATAAAAGAAGGTAGAAGGATTTTATGGACTAAGTTATGGATTTTACAAAAGAATGGATAAAACATGGTCTTTTGTAAAGTACTATGCAGGAAGAACTATGTTGTGGGGTATTTAAATGTATATGAAAAAGGTGAAATATATAAGAAACTGGACACCTATAACTTTAAGGTACAAAAAAGATGCAAAAAGTGTTGAATGAAATAATAAAAGTTATGTTTGGTGTAAAAGGGAGAACAAAAGAAATGTTAATAATGGCAAGAGAATTAGGTATGATCTTGACAGAAAAAAATGAAGTAGGACTGGTTACTTGTGATGTAGAGTTGGCATATGATACGATAGATCATAGGCAATGTATGCAATTTTGCAAGCATATGAAATAAGAAAAAATGGAAGTTATAGATACATGTTATGAAAATTCATGTATGAAAGTAATGGTAAATGGATGTATGGGAAAGGTCAGGGTAAGAATAGGAGTTAAGCATGGGTGTCCCTTAAGTATGTGTATTTTTATTCTAGTAATGAATGCAGTTATTCCAACTTTTATGTCAAAAATGGATGAAGTATGTCGGAAGATGAAAAACAAAAGTGAGTTTACAGTATGTCAGTCTTATGCAGATTGTTTGGTTATTGTAGTAAAAAATACAGGATGGATGAATGAACTTGTGATAAGACCTGAAAAGTTATTAAAAGACCCAGTTTAAGATTGAATAGAGGAAAGGTAAGGGGTTTGGTGAAATAAAGACGATGAATGGAATGTATTGTGAATAGGAAGAGCATTAATATGTTAGGAGTTAAGTTTGGGGAATATGAAAACATACTGAATGAGTGAAAAGTGAAACTGGAAGAAATATAAACAATTACTTGCATAGTGAAAAAAGTTTTAATTTATAACATAATAATAAGGTGCATATGTTAAATGCATACATTTTGGGGGGAATTTGCTTATGCTGATGGAGTTTATATGTTTCCAAGAAAAATTGAAAAGGAATTGTTAGAAATAATTTTTTTCAGCTTTTAATGGGGGGTCGAAAGTGAATCTTATTAAAAGAGAAATAACATACAATAAAAATAAGGTGAGTAGGTATAAAAAATACTGTGTTTTAGCATCAATATACCTGTTTTGGTTTATTAATAGTGTGAAAAGCAGAGAGAAAAAATGGTGGGAAATTTGTTTTCTGAGAGGTATGAAGAGATATTGATATAAATGGAAAGGAAAAGAAAGGATAACAGAAGATTATGAAAAGAACAGAATATATGAATAAGATAAAAGTTATGGAAATTAAAAATTGATAATTGTGAGAAATGGAATGAGTGGGATCAAAAATTATGGAAGATTTTTTTCAATTTTATGTCCATTGAGTGATTTATCAGATGATATTAGAAATGGGGACTTTTTTGTGCAGTCTTATAATGACAATATGCATTCTTGTTGAGATCTGTTCTTATTTCAACCAAACCATAAAGCTTGCAATGATACATTTTTTATTTATTTAACATTTGTTGACCGGGAATGTCCGACTATGTTCCACAGAGCCTGTTTTCAGCGGAGGCCTGGGGAGAAATGCTCCAGATGCATGTCTTTGGAATGTGGGGAGGAAACCGGAGTACCCGGAGGAAACCCATGCGAACACAGGGAGAACATGCAAACTCCACACAGAAGGCACCCCAGCTGAGAATCGAACTGGAGAACCTCTTGCTGTGAGGCGACAATGTTAACCACTGCACCACTGTGCCGCCCCATAATATATGGAATGGTATATGAAAGTTGCTTCAGTTTGTAGAGAAACATTGAAAGAAGCCTGAAGAAAAAAAATCCATGTTTCATTTTTCTGATAGATTTCCATGGATTCTCTGCATTAGTTTCTGCATCTATGCCTGTTAGATTTCTTTATTATATATGTTGTCTACAGGCCATCAATTTTTGCCGTGTCAGTTGCATTATCTTAACTTATGCACACAAGCTGGAAGTCCCCATATGAACATCTGGGTGTTTATAATAGCTAGGCATTGTTTATTAATGTGAGCTAATGGTATATTACTGGTACATGACTGCCTTTTAAATAATCTGTTTTTGTGTTAACTTTTTGTTCTTGTACCTTTTGTCTTTTAACACGTGTGTGTTTTTTTTTAGATGCCACAGAAGCAATTTACAAATTTATTCAAAAGAGTCGAAGGATGATAATTGTACTAAGCCCTGATTACTTAACTGAGAAGAGTATCAGCCTGATAGAATTTAAGCTTGGCATCAGCTGTCAGAACACTTTCTGCACAAAACTTGTGCTTGTGGAGTACAAAACACTTAAAAAGTGTTGTGCTGAGATCACCAACCTCAAGGAGTCTACCTCATTCATAAGGTGGAAGGGGGAAAAATCAAAGAAACCTGGCTCTAGGTTCTGGAAGGCTCTTCATCTTGCCCTTCCTTTAAGAAGTTTAACCTGCCCTCCAACCTTAATTGAGAGCTGTAGCTCGCATTCTGATATTGGTGCAGCCAATTTCCAGAAGAGGAAAGCTAACCTAAAATGTCATTCTGCTGCCAACAGTACTGCTCAATTTGCTAGTAGAAAACGATCAACTCCCAAACCAAACTTTGATCCAAAAGGAAGACACCGGTCCTCCAGACATTGCCAGTGTTGTGTTATGTATGCTGATGCTGACAATTTAGTTAGAAAGCAGAGTCAAGGAGTATCACTTCCTGCTTGGGAGACACATCTTTGTAAACAAAAAGTCTACTTGGAAAGGACAGAGCAAGTAGCTGTAGAAAACAAACTGTGTCTCCCTTCTTTAGAAAGCTCCTCTGGCAACTACAGATTCTATACTGACTTGTCAAATAATAATGATATCTGTGTTCTCTAATAAACTTTTGACAGTGAAATTAAAATGAGGACATCCAATATAATTCTTACAAAGAACGAGAGGAGCACGGGAAGGAAGAAAGTACAGTCAGTCTGAGCCTGTGTCATGATAAAATTGTACCTTTACATGCTATTCAATGAAAAGATGAATGGGGTCTGGTGATAAAAGTCATCATACCACCGAAAAGTGCTACATTAATGACACTTTCTGCATGAGTTTTCAGTAGTCTGCAGAATCATTTTATGTATTACTTTATCTAGATTTCTAAGAAACGGTACATTCTTTTATAGACATGATACCTAGAGGTTACCCTATGAATTTTAAACTATCAACAGTCCTAACTTATTTTTATGTTGTTTTTATTTATTTGTTTATTTATTTGGATTGTGGAAATCCACAAACGCACTGTTGAGTAGATTAAACAAATAATAACAATGCAGGCGATAATTATAACAACAGTGGTTTTAGTTAGCTCCAAAACTTTGAGTTCACTAGACCTGAAGAAAGTTCTCAGTGGTGACCTAGAAATTATACCATACATCTTTTACAAACTTTTGGGTTTTAGAAATAAACTGTGACATGCAAAATATCTTTTATCAAGGAGCAGAATAAACTGTATTTCAGAATGCAAAACTGGGAGCTGTAGTTAGAGCTACTTATTTCCTCTTTGTGCTTTCATCCTGATCACTATTTAGACCTAAGGCTCAGAAATGAGTTGTGCTTAAAGTCTTCGTTAAATGCAGACTCTGTTGAGCAACCTACCACAGTATTTAGGTGACATCAGTGAAAATCTTCACATGTGAGGGAATTGTACTGCGATTTACCAAGAGTGCGCCAGGAGCTTAGTGTTACAGTGAAGCAAATGCTTTAGCTAAAAGGCAGAACATTGCTTTGTCTCTAGTTACACTGGCAGAGATCCTAAAGCATGCAACCTATTACGTGTGAATTTAACAGACTTTTGAAAGAGTGCTTTTGTCAGAAGACTTTGCTTCTCTATAAAACAATATAGGGGAGGTTTCATGCCTCATTTTATGTAAGTAGGCAACTAAATCTTGGCAGAAAATGTCAAGGGTAGATTGTGACAGAAGAATGACAAAGAAGCAGAAATGTAAGACATAAAACTGTGGTCTAAGCAGTGATTATGCATGGCAAAGTGTGTTTGTATTGAAGGCAGTGCATTTCAGGCAGTGCACTTCATGAAACTTGAAATGGAGATGAAGGATCTGAGATGGATAGTAGGAAACACAATGTGGGACAGACCAATAAATGAGGTAATCAGAGCAGAAGACAAACTAGCCCAAATTGCTGAGAAGGTCAAGTAGAATAGATTTCAGTGTATTGGTCATATGAGCAGAAAGCAGAAGCTGATTTGGTGAGGAAGGTTTGTGAAAGACGGGAAGAAGGCAAGAGGAAGTGGAGATTTCAGTTATGAGAGAACTAATTTGTGTGAAAGAAGACCTGCAACAGACAGGCATGACTACTGAAGACGTTAGCAGAGTGATTTTGAGTCGAGTGGTGGTGACGGTTGATGCAACACCCCAACCACATACAGAAAAAAGGGACTTGATGATGATGATTGAACATTAGGGTAAGTGGCAAATGCCCTTTTGAGCTTCTGTCACTCTCAGACTTAGTGTACTGTATCACAGCTTATCTAACAGCTGCCTTTGTGGTGCCTAAAACGTACCCTGAGACTTACTGGTAGTTTTTGAATTTGATTTAATTTTACCTTAAGCAAATGATTATCCTTTGATTAATTTTGCTGTACAACTTGTGTGTAAATACTATGACTGAGCAGTAACAAGATCAAAACTTGACATAACATTGAAGTATGGCTGTGATGTGTCAAAAACTTATTTAAATTCCCTTTTGTTAAACATCTTTTAATTTAAGTTGCATAATTAAAGGTTATTTAGAGTTATTGATTACTTTATGGCAGTGCTACATTACTGGGATGAAATCATGTTTCAAATCCATCAAGGATTCATTAAGTTTTATGCATTTACATACTAGTCATCTGGAGGAATGTGTGTGTGTGTGTGTGTGTGTGTGTGTGTGTGTGTGTGTGTGTGTGTGTGTGTGTGTGTGTGTGTGCATGTGTGTGTGTGTGTGTGTGTGTATATATGTGCATGTGTGTGTGTGTGTGTGTGTGTGTGTGTTGTAGTCATACAGAATCCTCAAAGATTCAATGACAGTCTGACACTTCTAGATTGAATGAATGTAAGCAGTGTTCCTTTATAGATTGAGTGAATGTAAGCAGTGCTCCTTATCTTATTTATTTTCCTGTGTTGTACAGTTTTTCATTCCTGTAAATTGTGCAAATGTTTGCATATGAAACACTGTGGACACTTAATCCTATTTACTGTTACAAAAACACATGC
Organism: Protopterus annectens; assembly: GCF_019279795.1. Lineage (NCBI taxonomy): Eukaryota > Metazoa > Chordata > Ceratodontiformes > Protopteridae > Protopterus > Protopterus annectens. Next base: position 405,418,172 of record NC_056734.1, on the reverse strand, counting down.
ATATATTGTTTGTGTGTGTTGTACAAGTTTATCATTTCTGCATTTAGTTACCCATTACAATTGTTGAAGCACATAGGGTGGTAAAATTAGACTGGCCCCATGTCTTTTTTCATTGGGATATTCTCATTCACAATTATGAATGTTCATTCTCTATATGTAGAACATATTTACTGTATCAGGAAACAGCTCAAAAAGGAGGTGAACTCGCATCATCATTGTTTATGTAAATTTCAGTAAATAATGGGACAAACATTATAACCTGTACAAACTTTTATCACATAAATAAATATTCCATGGCCTTTCATTAATCATGTTAGTAGAATACTGTGATCATTCAGATAAATAGAAAACAAATATCAGTAACAACTGTATTGCATGTATTTGGAATTGCTGATGACATAATTTCCTGCAAAGAAAGATTTAAAGTTTTTTTTTTTTTTATGATGAGCAAAAGAAACACTGGAAAATAAGAGAATATGCCTTTACAGCTTATTTTAACTGTGGGAATATAATGCCTGAATTTTTTTTAATCTTTATTCAATAAGATACATGAGATAATACAAAGCTAAAATCATGCAAACATCATGTGATCACATACAGAAGTTAAATATACAGAAAAAAAATCAGCCTTACTTGTATTAAAAGGTGTCCAAATTATGAAAGCATCCCAACAGTGAAAAAGATGGAGTAATAGGAAATGGCTGGGATCCATTGACAAGCCCAGCACCCTGCACAGTGCTAATATTCAAGGTGATTACTGAGTAAGGCCCCATAGAGCTAATGAGATGTGTAATACAGTGAGTAGAGACTGCACATACAATAGAGGTGCAGTGGTAATGGGATAGACAGTACTAGTCTGCTGTGGGCTACAAACAACTCTACAGTAGTATGCATGGTTGATGTGATGGACACTGCAGCTAGCATGGCCTAGTCAGTGCATACTCACATGCACAGTGCAATATGTAAAAGCAGCAGTTTTCAATCAGCACAATAAGGGCAGCACAGCTAAGCCAAATGTCAAAAAGAAAGATCGCAGTAGATGTGCACATCACAATGGCAGCCCTGTATAGCATATAAGAAGGGAGGAAATAGGGGTATATAACAAAGTAGGGGAGAACATCAAGCAAAAGTAAAAGCAGAAAGGAAATCATAAGGTATGAAAGGATGAGGGGAAGGAGGGTAAATATGTTTATATGGTGGTAATCCCTATTACAAGTTTTACAAAAAAAGGTTGTGGGCAAGGTGCTGAGGGATGTGCACAATTTCTGTTGCGTTGCAGGTGTGTTACATGTGATTACAGCACCTGTTAGTAGCTCCAATTGTTCATGACCTAGTTTTGTACTTTGCAGGTTGAATGTTACTGGATCCAGGGTAGGGAACTAAGGGGGATCGTTTTTATTGCTATGTTCCTATACTCTCAGGCATGCCAAATCCTACTAGAATAGACTTCTTCTTAAAGGACTCCAAGATATGGGTTTTCATGTCTCCTGGATTCCAGATATGTTCCTGTTTATTTTCCAGTTTGAGAAAATGACCATGGATAACTTAAAGTTCAGGTAGAGATCGTATGGGATGAAGGTAAGTTCTAGCCTGAAGTAATGAACACATTACTGATATTAAAGTATAATTTTAATTTCCAGAGAAGATGGATTCCTCCTTTTGCAAGGGTTCCGTAATCTTTATATAACAAACAACTCGGGTTCTGGAATCACAAACTAAAATTTTCATGCTTTTTCTAGTCAGTATTCTGAAAGGGAAGATGAAACTACAAAAAGTTCTGGCACAGAAATAACAATTTTGGAAGTTAAATATTTTTATTGCCAGCCATATGGTCAAGTAAGATGTCTGAGGTTTCTTCTTTGCCTCAGTTTTGGTCTGAAATTCCAAAATTATTAGGAAAAGTCACACCAGAGAAGGTGGGAGTAATTTTGCATAAAGAGAATTATCATACATCTCAGCTCAAAATTCTAATGCTGTCTTTCATGAGTGAAATAGTATGATCTGGCAGTTTCTCTTTCACCCTCTCCATAAAGGTGGTGCCTCAACGGATCCTGGAAACTATCTCCCCATAAGCCTGACTAGCTTGGTCTGAAAAGCTATGGAAAGGATCATCATGGACCTCATAAATAAAGATATTGGGGACCTACAGACACTGGATCCTACCCAGTTCGGCTTTGTTAAGGGCAGATCCTGCCTCTTAAACCTGGTTGATTTCTTTGAAACAGTCACCAAGGCCATTGACGAGGGGAAGGTGGTCCACACAGCCTACCTGGACCTAGCAAAAGCCTTCGATACAATACCCCACTCGGGCATTATAGATAAGCTCACCAGCTTAATATAAACCCCTATGTCACTAGATGGATTGCAAACTGGCTCAAGGACAGAACCCACATGGTTAGAATTGCTGGAGCCATGTCAGACTCCAAACCAGTTACAAGTGGTGTCCCACAAGGCTCAGTCCTGGGACCTCTCTTGTTCGGTATATATTTCTCGGAGGTACAGGCCAACACGGAAGGACTGTGGCTGACCAAGTTCGCAGATGACTGCAAACTGGGTGCCATAATCGACTCTCCAGATGACACAAGCATCCTCCAAAAGGGCCTCATAGAAACAGACAACTGGTGCCAGAGCCATGGCCTCAATCTAAATGCCAAAAAGTGTATAGTCATCCCCTTTGGCAAAAACAAAGTGCCCACAAATTACCACATAGGTGGTAATCCATTAAGTACAGAAGAAGTAATTAGGGACCTGGGGACCCAAGTTGATAGCAATCTCTCATTTGACAACCAGATGGCCAAAGTGGTTAGAAAAACATTTTATATAGCCCACCTAATCATGAAGGGATTCACATCTAGATCAGGGGAGGTCATCGTGCCTCTTTACTCAACTCTCATCAGGCCCATAATTGAGTACAATGCCCCTTTTGGGATGTACCTTACCAGACACCTGCAGCAACTGGAAAGACCCCAAAAGTACCTCACCAAGAGGATCAAAGGGCTCAAACAGATGCCATATGCTGCCCGGTTAAAGAAACTCCAGCTCTACTCAGTGGCATACCGCCTGTTCAGAGGCGATCTGTGCCTGATGTATAAAGCCATGTCCAACCCGGAATTAATGGACATGCTGCACCTCAGAAAATCCAAATTCCATCGAGCTATGCGCTCGAGAGACTTGAACCTCAGCACTGAAATAAATAGGACATTGCTGGAGGGACAGATTCATAACCCAGAGGCTCCCTTCACTCTGGAATAAAATCCCAGTCCAGGTTAGGCAGAGTCCCTCATTGACTCTCTTCAAGAGGAATCTTGATGAGTGGATGGGAGATCGTAGGTTTACCCTGGGTATCACTTCTGTGTCACTGTTAGACAGAGGCACAGTATACTAACCTCGAAAAAGGGCATAGCAAAATAAATTTAAAATGGGTGGCGAAAGCCAAACACATTCTGGCTCGGCTTATAAATGCCCTAGGGCAGATAGCCTAGTATGAACCTATGAACCCTGTTTTCTCAAGGTTCAAGGAAGGTAATGCTGTTTACCTACTGCTATTCTTTCTGACTTTTCCCATTATGTATATGTAATTAAAATAGGTTGCTCCACAATCTTGTTTTTTGGGTATTGGTTTGCTCTCTGAGCTGATAAACTGACTGTCCTATCTTCTATCTTAGTTCTTAAGGTGGGTTGTCTCATCATCTTTACCATGCTCATAATCTTAACAGTTTGAGTGATTACCACCTTAAAAGAATCCTATTTAGATTCTGGCTAACAAGAGTAATCATTTTCTCTTCAATAATCTTATAGCCATTTCAAGAGAATAATACAGGCTTTCCTTATTTTTGGCTCTGAAGTCCTGCTAAGATTATAATATGGGCTGAAAGGATGTTTGGTTCCAGTTTACATTCAGTTATAACTGATTAGGGTTACCACCTGTCCTGCTTTGGGCAGTTGTGTCCTGCAAAAAAAAAAAAAAAAAAAAATACACAAAATGGCAAATGCCCTGAGATTTTAGTACAAAAAATATTTCCCAAGATTTCTTTAACCCAGTTGCATAAAACAATTATTTTCTGTCTGAAACACCTACATGTTATATGAAACAGCATAAGCAACTCAAATGATATAAGAATGAACTTTTATTTGTACAATAAATTGAAGTTCTGCCCTTTACACTGGCTGTGGGTATGTTTTGTCCTACAAAATCTCCCGTTTCTGCAAAAAATGTCCCACTTTGGGTATTTGAAAAGGTGGCAACCCTATAACTGATATCAGAATATTGCTGATAGAAAGGTAGTCACTATACCTGGCAATACCAGCACTGGGGACTAGGAAATTAATGTATTTAACATGGGAATGGCATGCTTTCCACATATCTGTAACTGAAAAATCTTCTTAACAATTCATGGGTGGCTTGGGTAATTCTGAAAAAGATAAACTTAGTCCACTGGGTGTTTATCTAATATGGGATCTAGTGCAACACTGAAGTTCCTATCTATCAAAACTTTACATTTTCTCTTTGTTACTCCAGATCCAGGGGAGGTCATGCAAAGGGGGTGCATTCCTTCTCCAGTAGGCTCTTAATAGTTCCTTACAATTAGGTGACCTTCAGGGTCTGATACCCTCCTCTGGCCATCTGCCTATGCTGTCATTGTTTGTATCTGAGTTGGTCCAGTTACGGTGTGTATGGACATGTGTTAGAGCCCCTACTTAGATGATTAACCACAAGATGCCCATTACCAATCAGTCCATAACTCGTACACTCTTAATAATGTATCTATTTTAACCCGAGTTTCCAGCAGAAAAAAATGGCTGAGGTTGATTCTCTTAACTGCGTCTGTAGTACACCAAAGCTTGGTAAGGGACCCTATACTTCAGTACTCCAAGACATAACCTTAAGCTGAGGTTTGCATAATGTAGCCAAAACTGTAGAAACAGAGTGTCTTCTGGGAGTGCCCTACTCCTCCATCTTAACCACAGATTAATTGTGGTTCTTTTGTTTTTTTCACTCTTCCCTAATTTTAAGGAACGTTGAGCTGAAAGGTATACCTGAAAACACACTTGCATGCACGCACACACAAACACACACACATGGGAATGGCATGCTTTCCACATATCTGTAACTGAAAAATCTTCTTAACAATTCATGGGTGTCTTGGGTAATTCTGAAAAAGATAAATTTAGTCCACTTGGTGTTTATCTAATATCTAAAAAAAAGTTAAGGGAGATCAAACCTCACACAAGTATGAGAAAAATCAAATAAAAACAGACTGTTAAGATGTTAACTGAATAGCTTCCCTGATAAATGATCAAGACAAAATAGATTGACAACAACTCTTCAAAAATGCATGTCCTCTAAAACTTGCCTGAAAAAATTCAATAGGGTTTTTTCAGGGGCCGAGCTCTCTCTCACATCTTCCATATGGAGGGCAAGCTCCCCACCTCCACAAACAAATATACTCTAACTTCATGGCAACGAAGCAGTGGTAAAAGGATTAAATCCCCTTTAAACTGTTAAGTGGTCTCACACATAATATGATCCTTCTGTGCTTTTAACATCCCAGTCTTCAGTCTGTGCTAGTAGGTGATTTTGACCAGTTATGTTCCGATAGTTATGTTCTGATAATTAGCATCCAGTCAATTGGTCTTCAGTCTCCTGGCATGAAGCTAAATAAACTGAGTGAATATGTTTAATAGATACCCATAATGATACAGTAATAGTAGTCAGGCTGAAAATTTTAACTGTAAAGTTATGTAAAGAAAGAGTGAAATTAAACTAATTTCTTAAAGTAGTTAACAAAAATGCAGAGAAGTCACTTGAGAAAGGATTTTAGGAAGGCCCTAGCAATCTGAAAAATATGCTGTAGAGAAGATCATTAATAGTAAGGACATGGATAAAATGACCTGTAAATGAGCCTAGGGGTACTGGCACTCTATAAGCAGAAGTTGAAGGAGCAACCTATATGAAGTGAGCAAAAGATTTGAACAAACTAGGAATCCCCTTGGAAACACTTTGACACCTACACAATATTCAAGCATATATTTCTGAGGTAAAGGCTGCTTTCTGACTCCCTTGGAAGGAAAATATGTTTTTTTTCTGTAAGCAGTTTTCCTCAGCACCTCTTGATCTTTGAGCTTTCTGTATCAGTCTTAAGCACATTTATTCCCTATACATCTTCAATATAGAAGTGAGAGCTGAGTCGAGGTGCTGTCATACAGACAGCCATACAGGTGATTTGTAGCCTCACCATCATCCTCGTGGCTGAAATGAGCACCATTATCACCATGGGGTCTCCTTTACACTACTTCTGCTGAAGGATACTGCCTTCTGCTGAAGGATACTGCCACCTGCTTGGGATGGCTAGGCTCATGTCTTCAGTCCTGAACATTTTTGGTGCCAAGCAGTTCTCAGTTTTCATGGTGGCTACTCGCCAATCAAAAGCAAATTGCCTGGGTCATAGTCTGTGCCACAGAACTGGGCTTACCTGGTAGGAAAGTCTTTGTGATCATTTTCCTGAACTTCAGAGAGCAAAGTAGAAATCAGTGTGTGTGCTATTTACGATACAGATTTAAAAAAAAAGGGGGGTGAGGGGCAGATATAATGGTTAAGGTGTTATGAACACAGACACAAGATGCAGAATTTGATTATTTTCTTTAAACTAGTCATCAGCGGGATACCGCAGGGCTTTGTGCAAGGACCACTCCAGTTTGATATCTATTTCTTGGAGATAAAGGCTAATGTCAAGGGCTTTTGGCCGACGAAGTTTGCAGATGACTGCAGATTTTGGGTTTTCATAGGATTCCCCCATGATGCAAACATTTTATAAGATGGTCTAACACATTCAAATTACTGGTGCCAAAGCCATGGATTAAAACACAATGCCAAGAAATGCATTATAGTGCCTTATGGGAAAATGGACATCCAGGCTAACTATTCCATCGATAAGATACCCCTAAGAGGTGACCCAGTAGTCAGGGATCTGTGAACTTATGTTGACAGTAATCTAGCCTTTGACCAACATTTTGCCAAGGTAGTAAGAAAATCATTCTTTCACCGAACTTTATAAGTAAGGGCATGGTATCCAAGTGCAAGGAAGTCACAGTGTCACTTTAATGGCCCTTATCAGAGCCATTATTGAGTGAAATGCCCCCTTTGGCACGTACCTGACTAGACACATGCCGTAGCTGGAATGCCCACAAAGGTTTCTTACCAGGAGAATCCAGGGTATAGGTACATTGTCCTATATGGATCACCTTAAAGCCTTATCTCTATACTCAGTATCCTACAGTCTTGGCATACAAGGCATCCTCATATCTAGCGCTGATGTGTCTTTTCCTCATCCACAAAACAACAGCATCATAACCACTAGATCCAAAGATTTAAATTTTGCTTACGATATAAATAGGACATGTTGGCAAGACAGATATGTGTTTCAGAGGATCCCCATGCTCTGGAACAGATTCCCCATGCATGTATAGCAGAGTTTGTTCCTAAACCTATTTGAGCATATCTTTAAACAGTGAATTGGAAATTCATCACAGGTATGGTCCCCATGTCTCTGATAGACGGAGACAAACATAAAATATGGCCAAACTAACAAACTACCCCCACATACATTGTAGAAGTTTCTTAACATACCCTGTCCTAATAAATGCCCATGATACATAGGGACACAATTAGGTTACATAACTAGGTTTATAAAGCCCCTAGAATGGTTGTTAGCCTAGTACACCAAAATCATTTGTTTTGTTTAATAAAACAAACCATTCTCAGTATATTAATAAGTGAAAATATCAACCATATATGTGACTGAAGTGTACGTGTATTAAAGTTTCTGCAAGCTTTACTGGTGAGCTGCATCTCCTTTTCATGAATAATGTGCTATATCAAAGAGTACACACCTTTACTTATTAAGAGGGCATTACCAAAAACAAAAATTCATGCAAAAAATAGAAAAAAAATAAATATTATTCACAGAAAGATTCTTTATATTATGAAATAGTTATACATGCAAATCAAGATTTGTTGTTTATATCAGTTTATGTACAGGGTAGCAGTTCTGAACACAGATTTGAAATGGAATAGGAACTAGATTGTTAGGAATACTGCTGCCAAATAAGATGAGATGCCTGCAGTTTTCTAGGCCTTAGTCAGGAGATGTGGATCCAACATTTGCATCCTCTAAGATTTCCCTATTCGAATTTTGGGTTTTATCAAGAAAGAATTGCATTGGTAGAGGCAATAAAATTCCTCCGTTTTTGCTTGGGAAGCCATTTCTATGGGAGTAAAGGTACAAGGTCTGTGGGACAGTTCAGACAGAGCAAAGCACATAAAAAACTTTGATCCATGCTGTAGAATCTGTTCATGACCTGCAGTCCTTGAGATCATTACAGTTGATTACAGACAATGACACAGCATTGTGATACATAATCAAATGGGGGTACCAGGTCTTACTCCCTTTGCAAGCTGGCTATGATGGTTTGGGAGGTGGCTGTACAGCATTGAATAACCCTCCAAACATCTTACATAAAGCAAACGTAGTGGAAGACCGGATGAGCAGGAACAGGACAGACCTTCTCAAATGGAAATTAAATGACAGTGTCTTCCAGGAATGGATCATTTTGTAGGGAACACCTCAAATAGATGTTTGCCTACTTTCAAAACAGACAACTAAGCAAATTCTGCAACAGGACTTCTTGCAGGTAGACCTGGAAAATGGGTCCCTATTATTTCAGCGAATGCAATGAATTGCAAACGCTGTTTAGTCGAACGTCATTATGCAAAATGGCAAAATACCAAGCACGGAACAGCAATTTTTTTCCTAGGGAAAATAAATCACTGGGCCGTTTTCGGGACTTTGCCATTTCTACCACTGTGGTGCAATCTCGGAGTTGGTATATTTAAGTAGGAGAGGTGTGGGGGGCAAAGCCACCACTTTATTTTGTGTTTTGATTTTTTTTTTTACAGATCAATTTTTTTTTCCTGGGAAAAAAATCACTGATCCGTGTGTTCGACATTTTGGGTTTTCGGGGATTGTGGATTGATTATATAGCATTCGCAATTCATTGCATTCACTTATATTATATAGACCCTGGAAAACAGATGCATTTTTATTCCTGTGGTTATAAATGCAGCTGTATGCCTTTCCACCCTTTCTACAGATATTGATAAGTGCTGTGGGATCTTTTACATTCATCTAAGCTACCACCAACTCAGACAGATGAGGCCCTGCTTTTACATCTCATCTAAAGGATGACAAACTCAAGAGCGCAGCATCTCGCTTATGCTGCACTACAGTATTAACAATCCACATACCTGGTGTGGGAGTAGAACCCACAGCCTCCTTCATGAAAGGCAAGTGTGCTACTACCTGTTGTGCCACTGACATTAGTAAACTTAGACTAAATAATTTGTTAGTATATTGTCATACTGGACATATAACAGTGAAAACAAAAGCCTTACAATTGTATTCTTATCATGAAGCAGGTGCTCTAGCATGCAACTTATGCGTCTTAGACCATCACAGCTATTCTGACCTCTTAATATTACAGTATCTTCATCTGAATGGATGCACAGACTCAGCAGGCGTGTGATCACGTGAAGCATAGCATCACTATGGGGATACACAACAGCTGTACATTGCTACTTAGCCCTTATAAGCATTAGGTAAGATTGCCTCTTGTGGAGTTTTTGTATTATTCAGATATTACAGCCCTCTATGTCTAAAATATACTTGCCATGATATTATGAGCCCTGACACTGGCTGAAAGCCATACGCAAATAAATAAAATCAGAAACAATGTCATTGTACAGCGTGCGCTGCATGATCAGAATCAGCTGACGAACAAATCACACAAAAAAAGCTGCATAATCCATAAAATAATCATCACTTGTCCTTAGTGGCCACCAACAAATGACAGATGATGAGGCTGTCACACTAGAAATTTACCATCTACTATTCCTGCATGTGAATTACAGTTTTCAGTACAATTTTAACCTCACGTTTAGCGCAGTCCCTTTCCTGCATCTCTTATAATATAATTGATTGCTTATGGTTATACAACATGAAATGCTTATGATTGTACATCATGAAATGTTGTAATTGGTAGTAACCCTCCTCTAATACAGTTTAATAATAAAATTAAATGCTTGTGTATTAGCTAGCTCATCTTCTGTTCTGGTTTTGCTTAAACCTAGAGAAAACTTCTTTTTGGTCTGAGGTGAAGTGTTTCATTGTGCCATGATGTAAATGAGTAGTTCAAGCACGAACCATGTATGCAACTCATTATCTGACTTGCATTCCACTGGGTTGTAAGGCATATTGAAATATGTATGAATTATGAATGTACTGATCCAAGAGAACCAAGACTAGACAAGCAGTATTAATAGTAATTATTATTCAGTCAGAAGTTATATTCAGCATCACAAAATTCTCACTAGTATATCTGCATTTTGAGCTGCTGTGCTATATTTTTTAAGCAATAAGGTAAAAAAGCATTGAGTTTTACTGTACTATTTTATAGTAACATGGAATTCATTGTACACGTTGTGCAGACAGAAACTCTGATCCTCGTGGCTGTTACTTAGTGCAGTAATCTTAAAGTATAATGTGTCAGAAAATGGATTTCATGAATCCACAGACAAAAAAAAAACAATGCGATATCACACTTCAGTCAAGTTGTACTGATAAGCTCAAAAAGTGTGAAATATTTAATCTCTATGGCTAGTGAGTAGAATATGTCATAGCTGTGGCTAATTAAGTCTTGCTTTATAGGCCCAACTGCATTAGTAAAGAAAAATAAAATAATGAAAGCGTCATTGTGGAATGGAACATCACACAGTTAAAACACTAGTATTCTGTTAAGGAATGGTTTGCACAAATGTTATTTCAGGGCAGCTACGTTTAGATGGGAAATATTAAAAGTGAAAATGGGAAAATGCAGTATGAGGTTGTATAGCCCTTCAGTGCCCCTTTCTGACCTCAGTAACTGCATTAGTCTCATACCCTTCATAATCCTTCTCTAAATGTTATTTAATTAATTACAGCCAAGTTACACCTCTAAGTGTTTCTACAGCTACGTACTATTGATGCCTCTAGGCATCAAATATTGCTTGTTCATATTTGCATTCATTTTATTTATTTATTTATCCTTTTTTGACTGGCTTAGTCCCACAAAGCTAGTAGCCTCTTTTCAGGGGAGACCTGAGGTGATATACTACTAGGGAAAATTTGGCCAGGGCATTGAGGAACTTCCCCTACTTGTCATTCATGTGAGTATGACACATTTTGCAGGAGCATTTCCTGTTTCTATTCCATGTGCAGAGGTGGCCCGAAGAAAGATGGAGGCAGATAGTGACAGAAAAAAATGATTAGAGAGGTGAGAGAAAAGGAGGAGAAAACAAATATTGAGACTGGAGTATGTGTGCAGGATTCTGAGGAAAAACATTTCCTAATTTTCCTACATTTTCAAAAAAAAATCTGTCTGCCTGAGATGAGTCAGCAAATGGTGGATGTATAATTACATCCCTCCAGTCGGGAGGGTTGGGGTTTGATTTACTTGAAGAAATGCTGATGCAGAGTAAGCCAGCAAATGAAGGAGGTGTTTCCTGAGGGGACATTATTGAGAAAATACAAAAGGATGATGCAGAGACAATCCTGAAGAATAGTGGTGAGATGGAAAAGAAAACATATGCAAAGAAAGTTAAAGAAGGTAGAAGGGGAACAGCAGAAATGAAGGCAGAAGAAAATGAAAAATGGAAGTATGAGGTAAGGATTCAAAGTAAAGAAGACAAAGACATGGACAAGTGTGAACTGTGCTACAATTTAATAGCTCCTTTGGGTGTAAAAGTACATTAGGTAAGAGCATTTATTCTTATTAACAAAGATATATTTAGGGACATTATATTTCAGACTGTTTTTTAATAGAAAATGTTCTTGGAGAATATGAAAAAAAAGGCTGTAACCCATGGATTCTTTATAGGATCATAGGTTCCTATGTATTTACTAGGCTGATGACCAAAATAACCCTTTTAAGCCTAGCCATGCATCCCAAATCTATGACAAGTTCTGGTAGCCTTGATAAGTGTAACCAGGGGCTTTGGAGATGAAGCATTTGCAAGCAGGGGCCTGGGAGATAAACCATTTACAGGATGCCTGTGTCCATTAGAAACATAGGTGCCAAACCCAGGATGAATTTCCTGTTTCCCTATCCAATTGTACAAGTTAAACTTGAATTGGGTTAGGGAGGAACTCTGCTTCAAATGGATGTGTAGCCTGTTCCAGAGATGGGGTAGTCTCTGGGATACATAACTGCCTCTCCAGCAGGTCCTGTTTATATCACAGGCAAGGTTTAAGTATTTAGAATGGGCTATTCTGGTGCTGTTTGCTTTGCAGATATACAGGAGGTCCATCAGAATGGGGTGTGAAAATGTCCTGTATGTTAGGCATAGATCTCCCAACAGCCTGTAGGTACAGAATACAGGGATAGGGCCTTGAGGTGGTCTGCACAGGACATGTTAATTATGCCCTGTATTTTTTAGTGAGGAACCTCTGTGGACATTCCAGTTGTTGGATATGCCTAGTTAGCGTCATACCAAAGGGAGCATTGTACTCAATGATAGGTTTGCTGAATGCTAAATACAGTGGAACAATAACTTCCTTGGACCTATATGCCATACCTTTGTTTATAAGTTACGCAACAGAGTATAACTTCCTAACTACTGTAGACATGTGATGGTCAAAGGATATATTACTGCCCATGTGTGTCTATATGTCCCTCACTACTGGGTCAATTCTAATGAGTGTGTTGTCAATATGATAGTTACCAGGAGTGGATGACTTCCTGAAGGATACTATTATGCATTTCTTGACATTTAGTTTTAGTTCATGACTCTGACACCAGTTATTTGTCTATGTTAGCCATTCCTAGAGAACATTTGTGTTGGTGTGGGATTCAATGACAGCTCCTAATCTGCAGTAATCTGCAAATTAGTCAGCTAGGGACCATTGACATTGGCTTTGACTTCAGAGAAGTAAATGCCAAAAAGGAGCAGTCTCAGGACTGATCCCTGAGGCACTCCACTTGTGACTGGTCTCTTTGTAGAAGTGGACTCTCCAAATCCAACTTCCTGGGTCCTGTCTGTAAGCCAGCTGGCTATCCACTGGATAACATAAGGGTTTGTACCTATTTTTTGAGTTTTTCAACAATGCCCAAGTGGGGTATTGTATAAAATGCCTTGGCCAGGTCAAGAAAGGCAGTGTGAACCATTTTGCCCTCATCCATTACTTTGGTGACCTTCTCAAAGAAGTCCAGCAGGTTGAGTAGGCATGACCTGCCCTTTATGAAACCAAATTGGTCCAGTATCTGGAGGTTTACTATATCATTATTGATAATTTCCATGCAATTTTTTTTCCATGGCTTTGTATAGGAGACTAGTGAGATTTATGGTTCTGTAGTTTCCAAGGTCTGTAGATATCTCACCTTTATGCATAGGGATGACTGTTGCTGTTCTCTATTCATGAGGCATAAAGCCTGTTTGGAAGATACAATTAAATAGCAATTGTAAAAGGCCTGATAGATCATGTTTCATGCTATTTAGAAGGCATCCTGGGATATTGTCTGGGCCCACTGATGCAGTGTTCTTGGCCTTAGAGAGAGCATTAAGAATCTGTTCCCTAGTGAAAGCAGGGTGAGTTATGTATAATGGTATTTCCTGAGGGAAGGCTGAGAGGGGAGAAAGGGATAAAATGAGAGCTGAATTTGTCAGCCAGTAGGTTTGCTATATCTTCTGGCTCAGTATAGGAGACTCCATTTACAATGAGTTCTGCATACAGTTGTGTATTGCCTTTGAGGCTGTGGACATAGCCAAAGAATGCCTAGCTGTTGTTCTCGGCCCTTGAGGCCAAATTTACCTCAAATTTGGCTTTTAGTTTGACATGCTTTAATCCTGCTGGGTGCTGCACCTCCTAATGTTTGCTGTGATTTTCTTCCTTTTGTTATACAGATTATTGATTTTGTGATTTTGAGTTAGTTCTGTACTTCCTGGTGGGTACAGCTGCCTCTGTGCAGCTATTAACATGCTTGCATAGTGTTTCTGTGAATGGTTCTGCATAGGCATCAGTGTTATCAGGGTTTATGGGGCTTGACATTTTGCCAGTATATCATTTAATATTAGAGTAGTTTTGGAATATTCCATGGTTAGCTGGGGGTCCAGGTTTTATTTTTACTTCAAAGGAGACCATTTTGTGGTCTAACCTTACCAGAGAATACATAACCCTAGGGGTGTAGCAGTCTCCCATATTAGTGAGGACCAGATAAATTATGGTTCCCCCCGGTTGGTGTATTGATAGTCTGGTCCAGTGAGTTTGTGTTTATAAAATCTAGGAATCTCTGTGCCTGTACATTTGGTGTGATATAGGATTCCCAGTCAATACTGAGATTACATGATTTATGTGATAAAAGCAATTAACAGGGAAACAAAAAAGAAAATTCATGTACATTTTTAACATAGGTAGAAAGACTTCGAAAGGACATTTGAAAACTTTATGTAAAGAAGTACGGGACATTGTAAAATTTTATGGCAAAAGGGATTTATGGACTGTTGGCTGGGATTGTAATATTGTTTTAAAAATAGAAAGAGAAAAAAATATATGTACCAAGCATGGTAAATGTGGAGGGGAATAGGGGTGCCGTAAAATACTGGGGACAACTGAAAACATGTTTTTTTGTGGAAAAGAAGGACATTTGATAAGTAACTGACAAAAGAAAATGTTATATTTGTGGGGAAATGGGACATGATGCAAAAATGTGAACTGACATTCTATAAATCTAAAAATAATTGGACATTTATGGATAGATTGAAAAATGAAACTAAGAGTAATTGAAAAGAAAACAGAGAAGAAAATGAATAAAAAGAAGAAATTTCACTAGTAGAAATAGAAGAAAAAATAGATGAGAAAAAATAATAAAGAGGACATAGAATAAGGTTCTGACATTATTTATTTATTTATTTGCAGTTTGTTTACCGGCATGGTCCATTGGGCAACCAAGAGCCCATTTTCAATGGAGTCCTGGGGAGAAAAGCTCCAAAACACAATGTTAACAAATTACAAGCAATACAGAAATAAATTTACAAAATATGAGGCAATTTAGAATTGTTCATGTTACAAGCTGAAAAAGTTGGCATTTGGAGGACAATACAATTAAAAGTTTCAAGTTACAAAGTTGAAAAGTTGGCATTTGAAGGCGTAACAATTAATACAATATATTAAAAGTGTTAACTCCAAAAATTATGCATTTTTATAAAGTATCTAATTCTTACGGTTTCTACTAAGAGTATTAAGACTATGGGACTAAAAAACAGGTGTATCAGCTAAAGGAAACTAACTGTGAAGCAGGAAGCTATGTATAATGGGAACAAGAACATTCCCATAGTGAAGTTAGGTGTGAATGAAGTAGAGTTTTGAAGACGGGGAGGCTGCTAGTGGTACTGATGAGAGGTGGGAGAGTATTCCAGTGGCGAGCGAGAGAGAAAGATAGAAGATGCTTGCCTGGTGGGCAGATGGGTTTGTGTAGTTCAATTAGATTTTGGAACTTGGATCTTAGGTGTTTATCAGGCACATGCATTTGGAAGATAGAGGCAATGGAAGGGCAGAGAGATGGGCAGAAGATAAGCTTGTGTGCTTGAATGAGTTGAATGTAGGTGAGATAGTTAGGTAGCTCAAGCCAGCTGAGTTGATGTTTGGGAATACAGTGATTTGTTGAGGATCTGTGATCTGTTACAAATTTAGAAATTTTGTAGTAACAGGAGGATAGTTTTGACTTGATGGAAGATTGCAGATTAGTGAAGATAGAGGCATCATATAAGAGAGAAGGGATAAGGTAAGTGGTAGCAAGAACAAGCCTAGTGGAGCAGAGATGAAATGGTTGTGACGGTAGAGCACACCAAGTTTCTTGTGAGTTTTTTTGATATTTGCTTGTAGATGGCTTTCGAACTTTAAATGGTCATTGATGATGACTCCCAGTAGTTTAGCTGGTGATGATGAATGAGTTTTTATCTAGTGTGGTAGTTTTAGCAGGGGTGAATATCATACGCTTAGTCTTGGTTGTATCGAGTGCTAGATGGTTTTCTAACATCCATTGTTCAGTTGAGGAGAAGGCATCCTGTGTTAAATTTATTAAGGAGGAAGTAGAGGTGGCAGAACAGATTATCGTAGAATCATCTGTATATTGGACAAGATTAGCCTGAGGGATGGCAAAATAGAAGTCATTAATGAAAATATTGAATAGTAGGGGACCTAGAATTGAGCCTTGGGGTACACCAGTAAGTATATCTATGAAAGGTGAAGTGGCTTTATTCCATTTGACTACTTGTTGTCTATTTGCAATGTAACTGGTGAACCAACTGTTTGAGGAGTGGGAAAGATTTAGTTTAGAGAGTTTAGTAAGGAGAAGGTTGTGCGAGATGGTGTCAAAGGCCTTAGAGAGGTCTAAGAGGAGGGTGGACACAATGTGGCCAGAGTCCTGAGATTTGTTAACAGTTTCTATGAAGGAAAGGAGAGCAGTAGTGGTGCTATGGTCAGGTCGGAATCCATGCTGAGTGTGAGTGAGAATGTTATTTATGAGATAGGGTAGTAAAGTTGGTGAATACATTTTTCAAGAAGTGTAGAAATAGGGGATAAGATGGCAATAGGCTGAAAGTTTGGGATATCATTGTTGCCCCCTTTGTGGAGTGGGATTATAAAGGCTTTTTTCCAGATCTGGGGAACATGGCATTTGGAAATTGATTGTTTAATTGGTATACAGATAGAGAAGGCAACAGCTTCAGTGGTTATTTTTAGGAAATAGGAGGGTATCTCGTCAGAGGCATTAAAGCAGGGTTTCATTAGTGATGGAGAAGACACAGACTGGGAAGTAGTAAAAGAAAAAAATTATATTGGTAAAAGGGGAAAGGACAGAAAAAGAACATTTAAAGGGATAAGTACAAAAAAGAAAGGTAATGGATGAAAAATAATATAGACAGCTAATGATTGGGAGTTGGTATAATGGTTAAGGTGCTTGACTAACAAACACAGAGTACAGTATTTGATTCTCACCTTTTGATAAAATTGGGTAGGCTTAGAATGGCCTATTAAAAAGTTAGCCTAGTAATTAGCTATGAATTTATGAAACCATAAATCTAAGGAAGAGGGAAAATGAGAATTTTAGAGTGTCTTCCATAAATATAAATAGTATTAAGAATATATTAAGAAGAATATGGATTTTGAATGGGTGTAATACATATGATGGATGTTATAAGAAGTGGTAAATTAAAGCTTTGGGGTGAAAAATTCATGGACTTACAGAAGTGGTTTGTATAGAACTGAAATAGATTATTTTATAGTATCAGAAGGTTTATTTAAAGGAGAAGGGAAGGTAGTTGAAACAGGATTTTCTGATCATCTTGCAGTATGGCTAGAGATAAAGGAAAACAAGGCATGTACAAAAACAGGCAAAGGAATAAAAAGATGAAAGGAATATATAAAAACAGGCACATTAATAAAAAGAATGCATGAAAAAAAGCATGGAATGAAGAAAACAGAATAATAATACTATGATGTGAGAAAAGTAAAGACAACAATATAATATAACATGATGCATTGGAAGATTTAGAACATAATGAAAGAAAGTACTTTCACAAATAAAAAAAATTATATGAAAGAAATCAAGAAAAAGTACAAGAATTGTTACATAATGTAAAAGGAGAAAAAGAAAGAAGACAAGAAGAGATTATGTATAGAATAGTATGACATGTACAAGAAATGCTTAAAGAAAAAAGAAGGTAATGAAAAAACACACAAAGTAAAAAAAGTTAACAGGAAAAGAGAATAAAGAGTTGGAAAATGAGTTTGCTTTAAATGAGCTAGATAAAGTATTAGGACAAGTAAATATAGGTTTGGCTGTAGAACCAGATGAAATATGATATGAGATATATAAAAATGTCAGCGATTGGCAAAAATAATAATAAAGGTTTTGCATTCATGGTTAAATAAAGGTTTTATGTATAAATAATTATTTCATAGAATACTTACATTCATGTGGAAGAAGTAAGATAGAAGACAGTTAAAATTTGGAGACTGATAGTATTGAATAATAATGATTTTAAGAGGTTTATGAAAATAATACAAAAGAGATTTGAAAGAAACATGGAACATATTATGGAAGATGGCATACATAATATAAAGGGGAAGAGTTGTCAAGAATTATTAATAAAGAAATTGTAGATGATATAACAAATAGAAAAGAAGAAGTGAAAATCATGATAGGAGAACTTAATAAAGCATTTGATACAATTGGACATGAAATTGTACAGCTAATAAAGAATTTAATATATGTGAGAAAGAAAATTATATATGTCAGTGTACAGTAATCGTAAAGTAAAATACTTGTAAATGGCTGGATAAGTCAAGAGGTACATATGAAAAGTGGTGTAAGACAGGGATGTCCAGTGAGTTGTATACTCTTTGCATTAGTTATGAATGTGATAGTATGTGAAATAAATCACAAAATGAAGGAAGTAGGGTATATAACACTTGAAGGGTTAAGAATTCTAGTTTCATTAACATATGCAGATGACATTACAATACTTGCAAAATACAAAATTTGGATAAAAGGAGTAATAATTTGCACAAATGAGTGTCTAGAGGGGATAGGGGTCGCTTTAAATAGAGAGGAAAGCAAATGCTAAGATGATGTAGTAAAGATGGGGGCTATTTATTTTACACTAAATGAAATTTCTGTGTTGGGTATAATATTTGGGAATTAAGATGCCAGTACAATTAAATGGGGAAAAACAATAGAAGAAATAAAACAAACCTGCCTTTGGAAAATATATAAATTATCATTCTGTAGAAAGGCTTATTTGGTAAATTCAATACTGATGGGAAAATAGCATATTTAAGTGTATGTATCATCATCACACCCCCCCCCCCCTTTTCCCATTTTTCTACATGGGGTTGGGGTATTGTGTTGTCGCCAACTCTTGATTCAGTGCCACACTCCTGCCTGACTGTCGCAGATCTTCTTTCACACAATCCATCCACCTCTTTGCTGGATTCTTTTGCTTCCACTTACCTTTTTCCTATCTGTCCCAAATCTTCCTCACCAGATTGTCTTCTGCTTTTCTACACGTGTGCCGAAACCACCATAATCTGTTCTCTTTGATCCTTTCTGCAATTGGAGCTACTTTGGCTTCTGCTCTTATGTCCACATTTCTTCATCTGTCCCACAGTGTGCATCCTATCACCTTTCTCGGGCACTTCATTTCCGTCACCTCTAGCTTCTTTAACTGTTCTGCCTTTACTGCCCAGGTTTCTGTACCATACAGTAGTACTGGTCACACCACTGTCTTGTACACCTTACTTTTCATCTTCTTTGGCATTGTTCTGTCATAGGCTACACCTGATACTCTACGCCACTTGGCTGCATCCCCTCTGATTCTAGCTTTGACCTCTTCATTCAGACTACCTTTCTCCTCAACTACTCCTTCCAGATACTTGAAGCTATTTACCTGTTCCACTATTTTACCTTCTCTCTCTATTCTCAGCTTCTTCTGATTTCCCCAGTTTGCTGCCATTACCACGTCTTTTCTGTGCTTAGTTCCATCCCATGTGACTTCAGATTTGCATTCCATTCTCCTATCCTTTGCTAAAGTTCTAACTCAGAGTCTGCCTGTACTGCCACATCATCTGCATACAGCAACTTTGTTGATCCGTCCCCTCCACCCTGTCTGCTAATGTAGTCCATCATCAGTATGAACAGCAGTGGGCTCAGAGCTGAACCCTAATGTACACCCACACCCACTGGAAACCCCTCTGTGAGGCCGAACACTGCTAGTACTTGAGTCATTGGGTCCTTGTACATAGCCCACACTAATTCTACCAATGTTTCTGGGACTTCAAAACCACTGCAGTACTACCCAGAACAGCTTTCTTGGGACCTTGTCATATGCTTACTCCAAGTCTAGGAATGCCCAATTGGACACTCTCCTCATCTCTAGTTTCTTCTCAAGTATCTTTCTCAATGCAAACATTGGGTCAGTTGTGCTGCATACTGATCTGAATCCAAACTGCTCATCTCCCATCTTATCTGAATCCAAACTGTTCATTTCCCATCTTACATTCTACTACTCTGTGTATCCATTTATCAGTTACCCTCTCCAGAACTTTCATGCAATGTGATAGGAGTTTGATGCCTCTGTACTGCCCACAGTTGTGAATGTCCCTTTTGTTCTTGTACACTGGCATGTGTATGCTTATTTGCCAGTCATCTGGGATACCCCTTTCTCTCCACACTGCTATTAGTAACCTCAGGATCCATTTCTCCCCTCTCTCACCCAGCATATTTATCATATCTGCTGAGACCTCATCTGAGTCTGCTGCTTTCCCTGACTTCATCTTCCTTAGTGCTGTTCTTACTTCTTCTAGGGTGGGCTGCTCTTCTTCTCTCATAGGCTGTTTCTGGGGCAGTACAGCTTCTGTGGGGTTTTCTTCATTCAGAAGCTGCTGGAAATACTCCTTCCATCTGCCTTTGATGTCCTGTGGGCTGGTGAGTAGGTTGTTGCTGGCATCCCTTATGAAGGGTGTCTGACTATCTTCTTTTTCTTTCTGGCTTTGTCTTGCAGCCTGATATACTTTATTTGTGCCCCTCACTGAGTCCCTTTCCAGAAGTTGGTACAGTGCCTCCGATGCCCTGTTCTTTGCTATTGCAACTTCTTTCTTAGCTTCTTTGTTAGCCAACCAGTAGTCCTTCCTAGCCTGTTCAGTCTTTTCTATCTCCCATTTCTTCGTGCACTCCTTCTTTCTTTTGATGACTTCCTGGACTTCTGTATTCCACCACCAGCTTTCCTTATGCACCATATTTCCATACCTGGCTCAGCCACATATCTTTTCTGTAGTCCTAACACATGCTGTTTTTAGGTGCTGCCATTCTTCTTCAACTCCATCTATTTCCCCCTCTTCTTGGGGTGCTAGAACCCTGAGTAATTCCTTGAACTGTTGTACTTTCTCTCCAGTCAACTTCCAGGTCTTCAGCCTGGTCTCTATTGACCTTAGAGCCTTCTCTGACCACTGCTTGCAGCTGACTGTGGCAACTAGTGGTTTATGCTTGGGCCGACTGTTTCACTGGGGATGACTTTGCAATCATGGATTCTACCCCAGTATCCTTTCCTTACTTAGGAGGAAGTCTACCTGAGTTGCATGTTGGCTACTGTTGTATGTGATCTTGTGACTGTCTCTCTTTCTGAACCATTTGTTGGCTACTATCAAGCCATTTGTCAGACATAAGTCTAGAATGACTTGACCATGTAGACCCAGGCAGTCCTCATATCCTGTTCTGTCTGTCCTGATATGTGCATTTAAGGATGATGTTGTTTTTAGTGATTTGATTCTGATTAACTAACTTGTTTATGAAAGTGCTTAATCCTGGTCTGCATTAAATGTATTCATTTCTACATCTGCCTTTGTTTTTTCCTTGGGACTGCTCTGTTGTTTGTGCTTTGGATTTTGTCACCCATTATTAACACCAATTCATGTTGTCCTGCTTTATCTAGTAGGTGCTGCAACTGCTGTCTGAATGCACTCTTTTCCTAACTATCACAACCCTGGTGTGGGGCATAGGCTGAGATTATGAATACTGCCCTATCATTACACTGGAGTCTGACTGCCATGAGTCTGTCATTAATTATGATGATATTCCTTACTGCCTTATGAAGCCTCTCTCTTACCACAATTCCTACACCATTTCTAGCCTGCCCTCCACCTGAGTAGTAGACTCTGGATCCCAAGCCAAGTAGCTTTTCTGCAATGCCCTGCCATCTCATCTCCTGGATACATAGAATGTCTAGCCTCCTTCGTATCATCATATCATCCACTTCCAAGCTGCATCCTGTCAGTGAACCTACATTAAGCATAGCAAGTCTCAGTTCATGTTTGGCAGGTTGGTTGGTTTTATGTCCAGCTTTCACTCAACAGAGCTATCCCAGGTAACCCAGGCTGGGCAACTAGACACCGGCCAGCCAGTAGCTTATTGACCCAGGGCTGCTGGGCTTTATGGCGGGCACACACTGACCAATAGGGGCACATATATCCTTCCCACTGTTAGCACTGGTCCCTTGTGTGGGTCAGAATAGGCCAGGTCCTCAACCCATTTATCACCGGTAACTACCCATAACCATTTTTAGCGACATTAGTCAACATGACCAAATCACCTAGAGCCATATTTTACAACATCGAGTGGCTAGCCCTGCCCACGGCATGCAGTCTGTGATATGTGTTCTCCTATCTTGAGGATACTGTGCACCACAGTAGATGCCCAAAGCAGTTGGTCTGTACAACTCTTCCCACTATAGGGCACCATGTAGAGTCTGTGCTGCTGCCCACAGCTCCATTCATTGGTGAGTTCGAGATGGAAACACTCAGCATGTTTTTCGAACATGGGAGAAACCCCACAGAGACACAGGGAGAACATGCAAACTCCAAACAGGTATTGATGATGATGATGATGATGATGGCGTTGTAGATTAAAATCAGTAAAAAGAGGAGTTTTGTATGTAAATAAAGAAGAAGTGGCTTTGGCTTAATTTATCTAGTGATATATGCTGCTTCATTAAATTTGTACAAAGTGTTAAAGTGGATAAATGAAAAAGATGAAAGATTAGTAGTAAAACTGTATAAATATAAGTATGACCAATTTTGGGGTAAGATAAAAAGAGTAAAAAAGAAAGAGTGTATAAATAAATAAAATATTACTAAGAAAGAAAAAAATTGATGATACAAAAAAAAAATAGAAAAGTGTGGTATGTAATGACAAAACATTGTTATGTAAAACCATGGGAAAAAAATCTAACATGAAAAAATTAAAGATATAAAAATAAGAAGCAAATGGTATAATCAGAAAGTAGAATGATATTTTTTTTTGTGGAGACTGGTAGTAAACAAATTGTCAGTAAAAGGAAATATGCCATATAAAAAGAAAAGTGATAGAATATGTTTGCATTTTGAAGAAGAGCAAAGTACAGAACATGTGTTTTTGAAATGTAAAAGACTAAAAAAGTTATGGGGAAAAAATTAAAGAAGATTTTTTTAATATGAAAAAGAACTGGATAAAATAAACTTAGATATGATTAAATGTGGATATTATAAGAACATAAGTAAAAAATATGTTAAAAAATAAATAAAAACTTATTTTATGTTATATGGATTATAAGGAATGAAATAATGATGTTTTATAGTAAATAGGTTCATAGGTTTATACTAGGCTAACTGCCCTAGGGCATTTATAAGCCTAGCCCATGTATTTTAGCAACAATATTAAGTAAAATCAGATGGGCTTGGAAAAAGGAGTAGGGTCTAATAGGAATGAAAATTTAGTGTGATTGTAAAGGAAATTATGAATATGTGTAAACAGATTTGTATATCTACATATTTCTACATTTGTAAATATTTGTAAATATGTAAGCATGTTGTAAATAAGAGTTGTTTTTGTATATGAATAAAGGACCCCTACTCTTTTCAATGGGTGCTATGGGATCTTTTTCATCCAACTGAACTACCACCTACTCAAGCAAATGGAGCCTTGGTTTAACTTCTCATGTGAAAGATGGCACACTCAGGAGTGCAGCATCCTCTAATGCTGCACTAAAGTGTCAACAGTCAATCATCCTGGTGTGGGAAAAGAACCGATAGCCTTCAGCACCAAAGGAGTATTAATAATTCCAAACCATGTACATGCACACTACTAAAATATTTAATCTTAAAGCTTATTCTGTAGCAAACAGAACTGCATTGATATTTGACCTCTGTCTAGCACAGGTAAGAAATATTAATTATTGTTCATATAATATTTATTTATATTGTTGTAAACATCATGTTTTTCTAAATAACTTGATGACCAAGTAGCACAGACAGAACTGGTTAGATTCATATGAAAGCTCTCAGGTGGATGACCAAATGCTGCTGTGACAGTATATATATAACTTGAGTAGTTGCTGAGATATTGTAAGTCGTTTACAAAGTATTACAAACTTAATAGTTATTATGTTTACTGTTATTTATAAAATCCAGTTTAAGACCTAGAACCCAAAGAATTCTACTGCTGTAAAAATAGTTTGTGCTGAAGAGTTTGCCATTTGCAGTGCTTTAGTAACTCCTATGATTACAGAAATGTGAATACATAATTTGATTTTTTCAAAAGGCGTAGGCTCCACCCATTGGAAATTACAATGCAAACTTCCTCAGGTACATTGGAGGGAATGAGTTACATCCTAGATGAGTACTACATTATGGCAATGAAATTATAATTCCACATTCATTCCTGGCTTTCTCCCAGGTGAATGAGCAACTGGAGACCAAGTTATATGGTGATTAGAGTAAATGTGACATTGTAGTGCCACTTCTGTAGTACAACACTATCTTTGGATATAAGAGAAGGAGGATGAGTCAAAAACACCCTGTGTACTGCACTCCAGTCAGAACATGCTGCATGTTTCAGCTGCAGTACTAAGTGACACTGGGTTCCTAAACATCTGGTAGCATGTGTTCAGAGCATCACACAGTAGATTGAGCAGAATACTTCATAACAATTCAGGATGTCATTTACTTCAAAGTTTAATGGGCAGCACAGTATACATATATATATATATATATATATATATATATATATATATATATATATAAAACACACACAAACTCACAGCACAGTATATGTGCAATTGTATGAAACTGGATTCATCACTAGGGACAGCACGTTATGCACCTGCCAGAACATCATGTTTCAGAGCATTTTATAGTAGAAGGTACTCCTTTGTTACATAAGTTGAACTGTAATAATTTAGCAGGCAAGAGAATGCAAGTATTTGGTAAGTAAATGTTGTACTGTACTATCACAGGGGAAGTAATCCTGTATGTGTTATGAAGCAAGACTTCCTGCAGGATTCTCTGTGCCTCAGTGTTCCCATAGAGTGCAGGATGTGAGTTAAGGAAATTGGCAACACAAGTGGTGCTTAGGGGATAGGGTGCAGTTGCAGTGAAAGTGCACGGCAGAACAGCTGTTGTTGCTTCCATTAGGACACTGCCGTGAGTGGTGTACAGGGATGTACAACTGGGCCTTGACACTATGCTCCACACTGCACACTGAGTTTACCTCACAATGATACTATGTCAGACCTTCCACATGCCATGTATGATTGCTTAACTCCATGTGAGGCATGTATTTGCAGATAACTAATATGTCAGAAAACTTGGACAACCACATTGAGCATGCATTCTGAATCCGTGGTTCATCCAAAATGTTTGCATGAGAAGCAGCACCTCATTTTGTTTTCTCATTGCACCTTGCCCAAACTTGATGAGTTCTACCATGGAATGTAACACACACAATGCAAAGTTTAAGCCATTGCCATGTACATCAGTGGTATTGTTTGTTCCTAAGCACACTTTGGTATTGTTTATCTCATCATGTTTATATAATAAACATGTTGGATATAACACATTAACACAATGTAGTTTACTACATTATTTTTTAGACTATAAAATGTGGCCCAAGAAATAAGCAACTCCTCACCAAAGCAGCTAGGATTTCAGTTGCAAATTCGCACCTTATCTCCACCCTACTTTATGCCTCTCCAATATATACCAAACTAAGGCAATGCGATCTAAATAAACTCAAGACCTGCTACAATAAAATTGCCAAATTCGCCACCGGGGCATCCTACCACAGTCACCACTGTCTCTCACTTACTGAACTAGGCTGGATAGGACTCCCTCACCTCCTTCAATGGTATCAACTCACACTCAGCCACAAACTGGTTAACCATCCTCTAAAGGTCCCATCCCTCCAATATCTACTCCAACCCTATCTCACCGCCAGACCACTATGATCCAGCAACAAAAATCAATTACAGGTTACTAGAGCCAATAACACCGCTGGAGAAGCACTATTCTCCAGCGCTATAGCCAAATTATGGAACACCCTCCCCCCCACAGTAACCTGTCTACCATCATGCACCCACTTCAAAGCTTTACTTAAAGCGCACCTAAAAACATGATGGCTATGCCCTTGTAACTCTCCCCTCTAACTTCTCCCACTCCATCTACCCTCTACCTCTCCTCTACCCCACAAACTACATTTGATTACACCAAGCTCTGATACTTCCATGCCTATCTACTTATTATATGGCAGTAACATCTTATTGTAACAATTGTTAATATCTGCTATGACTTTGTGGATAGAACAGATGCTAGTTCTCTACAGAATGTACTATGTTCATCTGTAACTATGTTTGTAATATTTTAATTGCTAGGATTCTTAATCTGTAACTATGTCTGTAATATTTTAATTTGTGGAGCTTTTCTCCCCGGGCCTCTGCTGAAAATGGACCTGCATCCAGTCGGACATTCCCAGTCAACAAATGTGAATAAATAAAATATACAGACAAGCTGCCTTATGCCTACCTAATAAAAATTAATCTCTATACTTTTATTAATTCATCTCTACATTTTGAGTACTCCATACCACTTTAACGTGTGTTGGCATCGCTACACTTACCTTTATCAGATGGTTAGCCTCTGGCAGTATTTTACATATATTTTATTACCTATGAAAGTCTCATTCAAAGATCACTAATGCAAAAAGTATTAAATAATTCCACTTAAACAACATTGTTGACCAAATAACTAATGTAAACCCAAGGTCCTCATACAAATAAGTTGTAAATATAAGTTGTAAATAACTGTTCCAAAAGACGTTAAATAATTCCATTTCTAAAATACTTTCTTTGCTGTAATGCTACATTTCCAGAAACTCATTTTATTGTATGTATGACGGCATAGATTTTCTTTGTTTTTTTGTCAAGACAAGATGTACAAAGAGGTTAGTCTTGAGCTTCTTATTAGGCATAGCTCCTAGCAGTTTAATGGAGTCTACTTCCTGAAACAATAACTCACTGAAAGATAGACAGCCACAATGTCAACAGAAGTTGAACTGAGTAATGGATCATCTGCAGTCTGACACTGGCTAGCAAACAGCATACCCTTTTTTTAGCATTAAGGTGCAGTCCTATAGCCAAAAACCACGACTGCAATCAGATGAGACTGCATTATGATTTAACAATAAGCGAAGTAAAAACAATAAGTGCATGAAGAATGGTTGCAGCACCTACATATTCTACTACTTTGGAAGTTCCATAGTAATTCACCGTGACACTGATAGACTGTCAAGTCCTACCATGAACATTGAGTCACCCGTTACATCACTGCAAGTAAGGGTACTATGGCATTATTTCACCTTACTATCTCAAACGTGTTTTCTTTGTAACTAACAAACAACATGGTGGTACAGATTGACATGCTATAACAACACAGAATATTTAGTACTGTGTTATCATCCTTATTAAATGTTTGGTTTAAAAATAGACTTCCAATAACTTTACTATTACTAAATCATGTATGGAAGAAACATACAAAATATGTCAAGGTTATGTCTGTACATGTGCTGGACTGAAACTGTATCATGATATAAAAAATTAACTTATGATTCTTTAGCTGTTGGAGAAGTTGTGAGTGACCATATTTTCCAGTATGTCTGATAAACTGGAAAGTTAGGCAATAGTCCTCCAAAAAGTGTCTTTTTACAAACTGTGAAAGAAGACCTTCTTTGGTAGAATAAATGAACAAAATTGCCAGCAAATGTACATAATACTATAAAGGCTCATTACTATTCAAAACTGAGTATGCTAATTAGACATTCCAACCAATATGCCCATTGTAAATTAAGCATATACTAATAGAAAAAGGTCCGGCCACTGAAGTACCATTGCGCATCTAGACCTTCTATTGTTATATGTTGAGGTACAGAGAAAAATATAAGAAAAATCAGGTACATTCTGCAAAACTATACAAATAGAAATCTTACTGATTTTAATTATATTTTTGCACTATCCCTTGTAAAAACTGTTGTTAAAAAAAAATTAACAAGCATCAATGGAAATTCTGTTTTTCCTGTCACTTCTGCTGCACTGATGCACTGTGCAAGTGTGGGAATGGATAGTGCAGGGATGATCACGTAAAAGAAGACTGAAGTGCTCATACAAAGATATTATTTAAGAAAAGTAAGCAATTTCTTTCTTAAATAACATGATTATATCAGGATTTACTTATGGTTGCCTTTATTTACTCACTCAGGCTTGCCCTTGTGATCATATCACACTAACCATGGGTAAATCCTGATATACTGTCACACAATCGTGGACCACAAAACTAATCCTAGTTTTAGTTAATAAAAAATTATTATTATTAATAATGATATTAATAGACACCCTACTAACAGTAACAGCGGAGGTAGGATAGACTGATATTTATTTTTCTTTGAGTTATAATCTAGTACAAGGAAAGGTTTACATTTCTTGTAATTTGAAACAGTCAAAATTGAGGGAACCAAAATGGCTCAACATTTGGATCAGGAAACAGGGAAGCCCAGGGTTATGTCCTGGTTATAGTAGTTTATAAATACATTTCCACAACATTCTAGGATGATAGAAATTGGCCAACTGCTGTTTCTGGTAGCAGACTTTCATCCCACTACATGTAGTCAGATTTTTTTCTTGCTTCCCTCTGTTCATTTTTTTTGTGATACTCATATCAAAAGTAATCTGTATGCAACATCATATTCTGAATTTACAGAGTATCCATAAGAGATTCCTTAAGCTGACTCTTGATTTGTGCAAATAGATCATGCTATTTTGAAGATTCAGAATTGTTATACTGAAGAACAGAGCATTAAAAAGTGTTAAGCAGGAAAACCGGAGTCAAGTTAGATTAATCCTGCACTTGTATAAATGTTCCTAGTTCAAACCTAAGTATATTTATTGTATAACAGAACCTTTCTTCTTTGTGGTTTTCATAATATGCCCACATTATAAATGTGGGTGGATGCCACATAGACTAAAACAATGGAACAGTTAGCACCATCTTATCTATCTTGATAATGGAATAATAGAGCTCCTCAGTTGTTCTGTTTACAGAATCAGTCATGAGTGTCATGAGTGAACCAAAATGAATTATGGACAGTAATTTGGGTATTAACAATTTATCATCATCTCTCTCTCTCTCTCTCTATGTATATATATATATATGTATATGCAAACAGACACACACACACACACACACACACACACACACATATATATATATATATATATATATATATATATATATGAGTGTGTAAGAGTATAGCACTAATAATCTTGTGCATGACTGTAAGGCTAGGCTTTTAAATATCATCAAACACGAAAATATGAATGGAAAAGTAAGAGTTTTCTTTTAGATCAGTTAAAGTTAAAATGACAAACAAAACAAAACACTAGTCTACCAGTCATAATTTGTCTAAAGACTGGTGCTGTTAGGAAAATGGAGTTTATTATCTTAATGTGTAGGGTTGGGGATAAGACCAGCAGTATGGGTAGAGTTAGGCTTAACTGACATCATAAGGTGTGCAAAAAAAAGCATACCAAACCATATCTAAACACTACATAATACCTCACCCTGCACAAACACTTCAAATATTATTTGTTATACATGGGAAGCTTTGCCTCCCACATCTCCTGACATTGGGCTCTGCCCCCATACCATCACAACTTAAATACTAATGCTAACTCTAATACTAATACTAATTCACAGTCACACAACCACAGAGGAAGTAACATTTCTCAGAATTGTTCTACAGCAAGCTGACTACTTTAACCAGGATAAAGTAAAGCATTGACAAAACATGTTACTCTTATATCAGATCATCATAATCTCTTTCCTTCATTTAACAAATTATTGTAAAAAATTATTGAAACCAGCTATTGAAAAGACAAAGAAAAAAGCCAAACAAGTGTTTAGTATTTTCTTACAGGGACACAAGCCCCCCACACCAGCACAACTTACTGCATAGTAAGAGATCACACAACAATGGGGAAAAGGATAAACATTCTTAACACCACTCTCTGCCAATAACACCATAACTTACAGGCGTAACTCTCATTCACAAACTGTCAAATTCACATACAAACCCATGCATTTCAACACAACCCATCATACAGAAACAAACTGCTCTCTACCTGCTTAATGCTAAATCACAAATAGATGCACTTACCACCAAAGACATCCAACTCAGTTACACATTTCATTGCAGATATAATGTCCACAATAAACAATGCAAAAAAGATCAGCAAATTGAGAACTGATACAAAAATATGATTCTGATTTATTTTAACAATACAAACTCTTGAAAAAAACAATTACACTCACACACAAACACACACACACACACACACACACACACACACACATATATGTGTATATAAAAAGCACAAAAAGGCCAGCACCACATATTTATGAAACACCTTATCCTTAGAATAATTGGCTGTGATTTAGATTATTTAATTTAATTTAAAAATAATCCAAAATGTTGTAGTAGGCAGCCAGAAACACAAACAAGTGAGATCCAAACCGGTTTCGCCCACTGGCATCATCAGTGGAATAGTATATCCCCTTGCTGAAAGAATTAAATAAGCCAATATTCAAAGTCACATCACATATTTTACATAAATATTCAAAATAACATTTAGGTAAATCCCATCCCTCATCCACAATGATATTACTCAACATTTTATATGGCTCATTTAGGTAAATCCCATCCCTCATCCACAATGATATTACTCAACATTTTATATGGCCCTAATGTATGTGTTATTGTTCTTACACTAAATATATGTATTTCAATACATCAAAACATGCAGCACATAATTTCCAACCCAAAATAACCCCCACAATAATGGCACTTTAAATGAAAATATTAATACGCACATTAGTGAAAAATATTAACTATTATACCTAATGTATGCTTCAAAGATATTCATTAAGGCCAGGTTTGTATAAAGCTCTCAAATTCACTATCCATAGTCTTTCTTTTCTATCCAAAATTTTATGTTTATCCATTTCATTAAGATTCTTACCCCAAACTAAATCATTACCTACAAATATAAAATGTGCAGATGTATATTCAGTTTTGTGTTTATATAGAGCAATCCTAGTCCTCTGACAATTAATATCACTTAGGTGCACTGCTATGTGATTTTTGAAGGATCTGGAAGTCTGCCCTACATAAAATGCCCTGCATTGGCAAATAGCCATATAAATAACCCATTCTGTGCGACACATAATAAGATGTCTAATTTCAAACACTTTAGGGGTATTTACTGAAGTGAAGGATTTGGACTTGGATACCACCTTACAATATACACAGTTTCCACAACAATTACTACCTCTCAAAACATGGCCCTTATATTAACGTTTGTCGGTATTTAATCTCTTATACCATGATAGACATTTACCAATGTTTTTTCCCCATTTATAAGTATATAAACAATATTTTCAAAGATATTGGTTAAAAAAATCATCACTTTTAACTATGTGCCAGTGTCTATTGTATTTTTAATCTTAAATGTATTCTTACCAAAAGTTGTAATCAATTTGGGTGAAAACTGTTCATCCAAAGATTCTGTTAATCTAGTTACATTTGGTATAAATTCTCTTTTCAACTTAAGGGCTTGTTTTTTTTCCTCTCTTAATTTGAGTTCTATTATAGCCCCTTTGGACAAATCTATCCCCCCATTTTTTCAACCTCTACCTTGTAATCTAATTCATCACTGCATGTTTGTCTCAGTCTCTGAAATTGGGCCTTCGGTATATTCATCACTGAATGCTTAGGATGACAACTGTCAGCTTCTAGTAAAACATTCCTAGTAAAGGGCTTCCTATATAATCCAGTTACCATTGTTCCATCTATTGGCTTGGTGATGTGGACATCTAGAAAATCATTAGTGGAAATTGCAATTCTATCCACAAATACAATACCAAACTCATTTGAATTCAAATAATCCACAAAGGATTTCCACTTACTTATTGATCCAGAACATATTGTCCAACAATCATCTAAAAAGCACCTCCACATCACTAGATCTTCTTTAAATTGATTTATTTCATTATAAATCAAAATATGTTCCATATAAACCATAAAGAGATCAGCATACACTGGAGCAAATGTAATGCCCATTGCTGTCTCCTTTACTCGTAGGTAGCACTCCTTACCAAAAAAGAAGACATTATGTTCCAACCCTATTTTAACTAGCTCTACCAGAAGCTGACAGTGTTTCATTGAATATTGTCCATATTCAGAAAGCCAAAATTTTAAAGCAGTGATTCCACCGTGATGTGGAATACTGGTATAGCGGGATTATCCAATGTGCACATATAAGGTTCCTGTGTAATCTGTAAATCATTCATTAATTCCAAAAGTTCATTACAGTCTTTTAACCTTGCTCTAACAAGATGTAATAAAGGCTTAATCTGATTTTCTAAGGAGATAGGTTCTGTCAGGGACCCATGATCGGATACTGTAGGTCTTCTGGGTGGGAGACAAACATTATTATGTATCTTAGGAAGAATATAAAAGATTTGTGACTTTGGGTTCTCAACTGTTAACTCTACACAAAGCAACTGTAATATAACCCTTCATTTTAAATTCTGATAATATTTTATCTATTTTTTGCTTAAAATCAACTGTAGGGTCCAAAGGTAGTTTATAATACAACCTACCACTATTTAGCTGTCTTTGAGCTTCCTTAATATATTCTGCTGTCTCCCAAACCACTGTTGCCTCTCCCTTATCGGCCTTTAATATCATTATATCTTTGTTATTACTTAACTGTCTCAGTCCCAACCTCTCTTTTTTAGACAAGTTGTCACCGTGATGTTTAAATATCTTACTTTGATTGCTGTGTAAATCACGTAACACAGCATCTTCAAAAAACTTTACTCTTAGCCCTAAAATGATAGGGCATAACATTAGTAGCTTCACCTCTAGTGTGAACGAAATACTTTAAATTCAGTGTTTACAAACATTTTTTATATCCATGCATGTCATATTCAGACAAAAAATGTGATGGTACATATTTTAAGCCTTTATTTAGAACATCTTTTTCTTCATCTGTAAAGCAATGAGTAGTTAAATTCACTATCAGTCCAACATTATCAGCAGTCACTTCTTTATCAGACTCCTGAAAACATTCTCCATTTCTATTGCTCTTTCGCCTGAGGTGCTTCCTGCCTCCCCTTCTAAAGGGCTGCTTTTTTATGTATTGGTGACTCCATTTCCACAATGTCCCCAAGCTCATTGTTAGTGTACGTACTGGGTGCATTTGATGAAATTTCAGAGGTACTAGAATCAGTAACAAAACCAATATTACGAGTGGATTTCAAAATAGAATGACCTCCTCTTTCTTTTGGCCCTAGTTGGTTTATTAACAGTCTCAGAAAATCTAACTGCTCATTTTATCTGTTTCCAAGTTAACGCCCTGCCATTCTTGAAGTCATTAATGTCTCTATTAAACTTTTTAAGTTTCCTTGCTTTCACTTCACTTTCAAATGCACCCATTTCCTCAATGTATTTCTCATACAAACGCTTATAATCGGATTGCTGCTCAAAACACTGAATAGTCTCTAGACAAGAATCCAACTTTTTCTTAACATCGCCCAAGGTATTTTCACAAAACGAAATCAACAGTTCTATGAACAATTTTGCTTTGATGTCACACAACAGTAGGGTAAGGGCAAATTTCCAGACCCTACTTTAATGTGATCTTGCATGGAAAGCAGCAACCAAGATCCAAGTTGAAAGATCTGAATGCCAAATATCTCACCTAGTCATTTCTATACCTTACTCACAGTTAAATGGTAGAAAACATACAGCAGGACTGACAGGTTTTATAGTTTCTCACTCTCCAGCCATAGCGTCCAACAACACTATTCCCAGTATCATTATTCCATCGTCCTCTCTTTAAATTCACTGAGGATTTGCTACTCCAGGATTTCATGGCTTCCTCTGTTTAATAACAAAATAAAGGCATATAAAACCTGGCTTTTACAATAAGTTCATGAATTTATGGCTGTTGATAAGAAATGTTCGTACCCTTTAGTATTATGGAACATTTATTTATTTTATTTATTTATTTGCGGTTGGTTAACCAGGATAGTCCATTTGGCCAATAAGAACCCATTTTCAATGGAGTCCTGGGGAGAAAAGCTCCAAAACAAAGGTTACAAAAAGATTACAGCAGTTTACAATTTCAATCATTTCTAGGTTCAAGACAAAACAAAGATTAAGCAGTTACAATACAATTTTTAGGTTTCATTTTGTAGATAACAAAGATTTAAGCAGGTACACAAAAATTTTTAGATTACATTTTGTAAAAAAACAAAATATTGCGTTAGTAAATATACAGTTTCTTGAAATGGAATAGTAAGATTTGAGAATTATAAGAGGTTATTTACAGTTGGCTTAGTATTTGGTGTTTGGAAATATATGATATAGTTGCCTGTAGGAAGTGGAGAATAGGCTATGAGAGGTGGGAGCAGGAGCATTCCCACCTGGATGCTAGATGTGAGTGAAGTGATTTTTTTTAAAGGAAGGGAGGTTGGTGATAGTAAGGATGGAGTTCCATAGGCATGCCAGGGCAAAAGACAGGAGGTTTTGTCCTGGGGAACAAAGGGGTTTGTACAGTTCTATTAGGTATATAGGCTTTTTTGTACTTCTTTTTGTCTCCCACAGCTGACCATCAACTGGTCTCAGGGCTGCTCCACTTCCACTGGGTTTACTGGACCTAACTTAGCTTCTCCTGGGCTAATCCTGAACCATTCTATAGGCCACTGAGGAGAGTGGGTGACCTGGGACAACAATCACACTGCTTCTGGGAAGTGTTTCTCCCTAATTTCACTCCCAAGCTATGCACCAAGTAGCACACTGATAGTGGAACATACAGTGTGCATCAAAGCTGAGCCATTCCTAACTTACACAAAGGGATGATGTCAGGGTGAACTGGGACAACAATCACACTGCTTCTGGGAAGTGTTTTCCCCTAATTTCACTCCCAAGCTATGCACCAAGTAGCACTCTGATAGTGGAACATACAATGCACATCAAAGCTGAGCCATTCCTAACTTACACAAAGGGCTGATGTCAATGGGACTCTCAGCCCACCCTCAGGCAGCATTAATAGCTGTTTTCCAACAGAGAAGCCAGACTGAGAGAGTGCGCCCTCAGTATGAGCATCTCATCCATGATATGGACAAGCCTTTCCTCCTTGATTGAGCCGTGAACAAATTCAGCCACTATTCAACATCAAGTCCCCTGGGCCACAGTCCGGACATCGTCTCTCTATGCCAAAAACACAGACTAAGGGTTACTTATTTGCAGAATTGAAATGCTGAGCTGTTCAAAAGTGAATTAATTTAGCCAACAATTGTGCTTATCTTGTATTTCTAGAAATATCCAAAATACAATACAGTGTATAGGAACTTTTGAATCCACCAAATACAAATGACAGATTAAAAAAGTGCTGGGAAAACTGAAAGAAAATCTTCATCAGCCATTGCAGATAACTCTACCCAAGAGTTATATTTCCTACATAATGTAATTTGTAGATAGACATATATAAATACTGTTATCACAATTTGTTGGAATCTGATGTTATCTGCAAAATTCTTAAAAAAAAAATAATAATAATAATAATCAAGGCAAAGGGCAAGCCTGGCCACTTTGCCACAGCTAAGAGTATTTAACAATGAGTGCAGAACATGTGTAGGGAACACAAGTAATATACACATTCAAGAAAATTGGGTGATAGAAACTCAGATGTGGGGGTAAAAAAGAGGGAGAGGCACAGGTACATGGGCATTTTTTTGTGGGAATAGGCTTCTTTTTATGGGGGAATAGAAGGAATAGAAAAATTACAGGAGGAGGAGGAGGGCAAAAGAGGAGGTATAAACATTTAACAAATCTCAATGGACATAACAGACAAAGGCTGGAAATACACATAAAGGAGAGAGGTAAGGTACACAGACAGCACACATACAGGCTATACAGCATGGGTGAAGGAAAACAGATAAGAGTTTCATATTAACCATGGTGCAATGCAAAAATACATATTTACCAATGCACAAGTCTTTGCTGAGATGTTGCAAACTGTGTGACAGTCATAGCAGAATGCGTATCACCGATGGTAGGTGTGTGTTGGAGAACACTAAATGGGAAGCGCAATCACTGCAGTACACAGTACATATTGAATCAGTCATCGACTAGGCTGTCAGCAGTGAAAGTATAAGCCAAGCAATAGCAAGGATGGGCAAATGCTGTCAAAGAAATGCAGAAGACAAAAGGAGGGAGGACGAGAACCTTTAACCCTGCATGCAAAATGCAAATAGCCAAGCACAGCTCCAGAAACAGTACTGTAGCAAAGCATGAATGTGGATCTGTAAAACACGAATAAATGTACACAACACCAACACAGACACCATGGGATCCATATGTCAAAGACATAATGCCATGTCTGAGCCATTACAGATGAGTTGTTAGGTTATACAATGTATATGTGTGACATGTAATGGAATATTATGATCCAGTCAGAAAGAATGTTCATTACCCATGACCACAGCAATGACGTACAATATTAAGTAAATGGTGATACATTTATGAGTATTGATAGTTAAGAAATGCCGGCTTATGCATAGGCAGGAAACATAGAAATCCCTGGGTAATGCTCAATGCACAAGTACAACATGAGCAATGATGGAACCAAAGCAAATTATCACCACCTTGTATGCATGTACCTTGCAAGTGTATGACACCCAACGCAAAGCCACAAGGTAATATTGCACCAGTACACCTGCATGATAATGACGATAATGTAGGGGAAGGTAAAAACGCATAACATATGCCATATATATATGTGCAACATGTAGGCCAAAGCTATAAGGGGGAAAGGAGATGGATAGCACAGCCCCACATCAGTGAGGAAATGCCTGCAACAGAAAGTATTCACAGAATAAAGCAGGACAAACCTGTCTTAGGAGAGACATTCACTTCCTGCATCCACAACACAGGGAAGACTGAAAGTCATCACAAGGAACATTGAAGCAAATGGCCAACATATGTCACAAAGGCATAATGGAGTGGTCATGGTTATAAACTTATTTGTGTATAAATGATACAAACACAGTAATATGCTACAGTTAAACAGCAAGAGGCATAGGTGTACAGAAAAGTACTTTTGATTATGACATACACACTGCCATGCAAACATAACACAACAGATGCCATAATCATCATTTTTTATATAAATAGCACTGTACATGGGTAGGAACAGTCAACGGACAATCCTGTGTGTAAAAGTACAACACAGCACAGAAAAATGAAAAAGGTACGTGTAACCAGTCATACATTACAAGGGGGGGTTGGACATCAATTATAATATAGTCATACACATGTACAGCCATGTAAAACATTACATATGTACTACAAATGCTTACATGTGGACATGTATGCAAATCTATGTATGCATGTCATAATATAAGCTATTATCAAAAAGACTGGCTATTGACAAATGCAAGATATGGACAAGCAAGGGAGTCATGACTGATGCTAAAGAAAGTATCACCTTCATATATGGAACAATGAATGTCTATGTGATCTGTGAATGATACAGTATCCTATATATCAGCCATAGCAATGTCATATGACATGGCACAATATTTGCCAGTACATGCCACATACAAGGTCATCGTGTTAGTGTGACAACATGACACATTACATAAATCATATAAGCAAGGACCTGTTATGTTGTTGATCAAACATATAATCGCAAGAACCAATACAGAAATGGGTGTAATGTATACACATGGATAACATATGCAAATAAACACAATGGACCCACATCAGTGTGTTATGTGAGATCTATGGGAATAATGTAGTACGTAAGTATATACCAGAACAACACTAGCAGAACAATTGTGCCTCATCTGCATTATGCTAACAGCACCCATTATATCTGTCACATACAGGCCCACAGTGTATTGGACATAAAAATATTATGCTGCATGACATGCAAAGGATTATACACACACACGTGTGCAGATTTAAGGAGTTGCATCCCTGCCCATATGGAGCAGTGTTTGCAGTAATGACAGCATGATCATATAAACTATAGTGGCTAGTACATATGTAATTTAGTAATGTGTGTCAGCAGCAACATAACACCATATGTGTGTGTGTGTGACACGTGCAGTGTACATTATGAAGCATGTCAGAAAAGCAGGACAGCGATATGCAATGCCTGCACAATTGTGCTTATACCATAAATAGTTGGATATGGAAAGCACCATGGTGACAACATTAAATAAGTGGATCACACAGATAATACTATGGTCCTGAGGAGGCCATCCTAATGGAGTTGGACATCACAAAAGATCAGTCTCTCTCTAGGGATCTCCCAGAAGGAGTTGTGTATGGCCCTCACCATGTCCTGAAAGATGTTGCTCATCAGTTACCTCATCTGCATCTGGAAGATATGTCACTATGTCCATGATCTGGTCTTGAAAACTGTCTCCCTGGTGTGATGATGGATGTATTCTATGATGAGCAGCAGAAACAATATCATGCAGATCCCAATCTGTCATCATCTCCATCATGGTTATCATCCTAGCACTTGGAGTCAGAGTTGCCTGACAGTTGTCTGGAACATCTTCATCTTCAGCATATAATTAGTGAGCCACCACAGGTCCCATACTCTGTCAAAGTTCAACATATGAGAAAAAAATTATACATACATAACAATTATTGATGGAAATCAATGATTAGATAACATGCCATACAAACGTACACAATCTACATGTGGTAACATTATTTATATGATATTACAATAGTGTATGACCTTATGCAACTGTAACACTGTATGTGATGAATGGTATGAATTCAATCCCTACTAATGTACAACATGCTGTGTGACATACATCATAGTCATATGCAAAATAGAACGCACTCAGATGTGCTCCTAGGTAATGTTAGAGAGAGCATATGATATGCAATTAACATCATCAAAACATATGAGGCAGGACATGTGAAATGTTTGCTCAAGGTATATCACGATACAGTATATTTGTCATTGCAATGTAATTATCAGAAGATATGGCCCATAGGGTTTATTTATATGTAATATAACAAAAGG
Organism: Protopterus annectens; assembly: GCF_019279795.1. NCBI lineage: Eukaryota > Metazoa > Chordata > Ceratodontiformes > Protopteridae > Protopterus > Protopterus annectens. Next base: position 405,379,048 of record NC_056734.1, on the reverse strand, counting down.
CAAAATTGTGATAATAACAAGTGTACTGTCATGATTATGCATCATTCTCAGTGTTCTAATATCTATACATTGATGATATTAGAAGGCCATGTATAGGCCAGTGTGCTCATTATACAGTGTTGGTATGGTACTCCAGTACATTACATGGCATGGAGTTCTCAGTTTGTTAGACAAGATGGTGTTAATTTACTGATATAGCCATCAGAATATATGCAAAATATATGTGTACAGCAGACAGACATGTACATCTTAAGAAAAGTATGCTATGCCAGTTTGAGAAAAATCTCCTTAGCCATATTGACCAGTATTTGTTAATCAATCTGTGCCTCACACATTTGTGTTGAGGTGTCAGTATGGCATTTACATTTCCACTGTACTGTATCATTATGTGCAAGTTATGAGTAATACTGATATCCCATGAGTAAACTATCTTTATTCAAAATATATTGTAAGAATAACAAGCAATGGCACACTTAAAATGGATATGCAAATGAGATTAGCAATGCAACATGGTTAATTGGTGATATCACATCATATAACTGGAATGGAATTGAAAAGCTTAGAACAACTGCAGAAGAACAAGCACAGCGATTGCATGTGACAGCTAGAATTTTTGTGTATGACAGACACACACACATAACTATATCTCAACAAATGTATCACTGCCACTACTATGTTTGTATTATGCTTATATATCTACTTGAAGAGTTAAAACAATGCAATGATGATTATAATTATTCTATCTAACACTTCAGACAGACCAGAAAAACATGATTGGCTTTGATTGGCTTGTGGCACAACAATAACAGTAAACGGAATGTAATTTTGTGTTTAACAAATCATCACAGTGCAGTTTTACAGCATTACAAGAGATATGGAACTCATTTGCATGCCACCTAATGTCTTCCAACAGCATTAAGAATGTTGAGGCAGCAGACACCCATTCAATAGTAGAATAGGCTGGCTATGGATAACATAACATTCAATGAGAACCACTACCAAATAGACAAGTTTGTCACTTCCTGCTGTTCAGCCACCAGTAACATTACAAGTAACTTACGTCAAAAACTTTCCAGTTAATAATCAATGGGACAGTTAAACATAGGAGTCTCTTATTTAAATTGTGTCCACAAAAATCACATGAACTCAGGTTACCCAAAAATCCTGTTGTTAACTCCTAAGACAACATTGAACTTAAATTTCTGTACACATTGCTGTTATTCCCAATGAATCAATGACTATTACACTTACCTTGAAGGTACATTAAGGGTAGTCTGACATAAACATTAGCATGGGTGAAGGTCCCAAGCAAACACATTTGGACCTGAAGTTTTAACTATGTTAGGAGTATTTATGGAGAAATAAAGTGGACAGTGATAACACATACCTCTCTGCCTCTGTTGCTCCTAATGCCTCTGCATACTCTTTCTGCACAATCCACAATTTCAGGTGTGGTCGTCATCAGCTGCAAACAGGAGAATATCTATTACAGCAACAGATGGATTGTTTTGGGTTGATATATAATGACTGCTACTTACAACAACAAAACAGTGCAAAAATAATGAGTATTCCATGCCAGCTAACCTTTACATTAAATACAATATTACATTCAGTCACTCCTGTGTCACTCTCAATACTTTATGCACACGATTATTACCATATACAGACTGAGATCCAGACGTACAATTGTCACCTATGTTCACACTGCAAACCTGAACCCTACCTGCTTAGCTAATCCATCTTGGCTAAAGTTGCATTGACTGATGGGAGTTAAAAACGTACCTATATAACAATGCAGGGAAGCATTACACACAATAAAATATGAAATTGAGTTTGTGTATTACATGACAAATAAAAGAAAAGTACAAGTGTTGCCATGTGATGTGCATTTGAACAACAAAAGTATACAATCATGAGTGCATGTCAACACATTCCTCACAACAATAACACACAATTATAACACTTCAGAGTTCTATCATAGTTTGCAATAAAATAATTAATTGTAATTGAAACATATAAGTACACATGAGTTACTGTTCATCTGTGGGATTTAATACATACACATATAATTTAGATAGTAGGGCAGTCAATAAAGCAAAACAAAACAAAAATAAAAATGAATGGATTATAGCATAATATTGTGTAATTCAAACTGTGTAGATAACACATGTATGTGTTACCCAGAGTTTGCACATACATCATTATTAACAGAGGTATAACATTCTAGAAACCTTGAGAATAACGGAGCTGTCCGTAGTAATCCACAGACTATGTGATAGAGGCATTAATGCAATATGGCCATGCTAGGGGTATAAAAATCTGTACTGCGTAATTTACCAACCAATTATAGCCCTCCCATATGTGTTGTTACATCATAAAATTCCAAGCCAGCATATCCAGAATAGTCTTCATTGACATTCGAACACACACACACACACACACACACACACACTTATGAAATATTTACATTTGCCTTGTTGCTTAACTATTGGAGCTAATGGACATCACGTTTCCTATAATGTAAAACTGTATTGAATAATGATGGAATATACTTTATCCACCTTATAAGGTTAACATTTGTAAGCACACTGAGTCTGTTATACTTTGCAAAAATAAACATTAGAAGGTAATTTTGAAAAAGAATAAGCCATCAGTACCATACATCTTCGCATACAGTGGTAAACTTACAGCTGTAAAACTGAATAAGGATTACAGATCCACACTTTTTATACTTGTATTGTGTTTTCTAAACTCAAACATATTTCAGCCATGCTGACCTGTGTTTGTCTTGCATTCATGAAAGTGATTAGAGAAAACATGGATATTAATGATGGATTTTCTATAATGTAGAGCTTACAAATGTATGTATGTATGTATCAGCATTCACACATACAGAAGTATAGTGTGTGGTTTTTGTAGAAGCTTTGCAGATAATGGAGAAATGTGTAATATTCCACTGCCTCAGTGCTATAGGCATCAGTGAACCCTAGCCATGCTAGATGTGTAAAAATCTGTGCAGCGCAAGTTTGAAACAATGACAGGTCTTCCATATGTGATGTGCAATATTATTTTCAAAAATAGGCTACAATGGGATTTGAACCCAAATTGGGGGGGGGGGCAGCAAGTTACTTTACCATATTGCTTAACCATTTGAGCTAAGGGACATGCTAGTTCATTTTTGATTACAAAATCAGATGTAGTGGAATATCAGTAATAGTTATACGTGTGAAGTCCATACAAATGTACAGTCATAATCAGCAGTCCTTCATTATGTGTACACTAGCCCAGTAAAGTTGTGGATAACCTCAGAATGCGTTGATACACTAATTGTACCTTTAATGAATGGCACTTAAATCCCTACATTTGCAATACTAATATCAAAACAGTTACCTATAGAATATACTTGAAACAGTCACAAAAACAGATATCCTATATATATATATATATATATATATATATATATATATATATATATATACACACACACACACACACACACACATATACATACATACATATATATAAAATGTAGGTGTTAAGGTGTGGTTATATAACTTAGTGTAGGCATCTGCTGGCTGGTGTTGGATCTCTGTTCCCCTCAGATGGAGATCCTGTATGTCACTCTGATGTAGGTCATCATATCGGTGGCAGACCTGCACACCGGTCTGGCAGATTCCACTCCATCTGCGGTGCTGTCTTAATCCACTTACATATGTTGATCATTGCGAAGTTCCTGCCATGTGCTCGCATATGTGTGGTCTCTTTCTCAGTCCAGATCAGAGCCTGGACACACTGAAGCCTCCTCTCAGTTGACATCCTCACTATTGCAGTTAAAAGTTGTTGAAAAATGCCTTCCAAAAAGCTGGTGCATATAGGATGGTAGCAGGCCATTGGAGGACATCAGGCACGTGTTACAGATATTCTTGTTTAATGATACCTATTGCGAGAGCTTACACAGACATCTGCAAATGAGATTCCAAAACATTGAGTATTAATTAACCCTATGCATTATGTATGGCACAGATGTTTTTGGAAGCTCTGTGCACATATAGCTAATTTACAGCTAGCTTCAAAAGGTAAGCTGTCACCTGCTGGCTTTATTGTGGTGGAATAGAGTGTTGTTTTATCATTTTTCTGTACAAATCAACTGATGCATGTTTTCATGTTTTTTTAATTCTCTGGATTACAGTCTGCCTGTTACATAAAGGAGGGGGTATAATTAAAATAATGCATACAGATGAGTAAATGTGCATCAGTGAGAAGATTCTCCTCATATGCAGTTGTATGGATAAAGAGGAAACAGCCCTGGTGAACTACAGATACAAAAGGAATAAAAATATGTCCATAGTTATTGCAGGGTGACCTGCAATGTATGTGATATGTTTATGGAAACAAACAACTTCCTGTTTGTCCATAAGTTGTATGTTCCGTGACTAATTTATGGGTACTCCCTGATACTTATTAATATAGCAATAGTTATTAATACATTCAGTCTGACAGAGGCAACATGATGATAGCTTTCAATGTTCACTGTTTCTTGTGTCAATATGTAGCCACGGCTGCATAACAGTTCATTTTAATATGCTGACTTTGTTCTTCACTGTTTTATTATAAATGCCATTGTGTGTTGTGTACCATATAATGACAGTAACATTTCTTATGATGTGTGTGTCACTGACTGCATTTAGAGGTTTTAAATTTTCATTCAGATTATCTGTACATAGTGGTATAGATAACATGGATTATTTTGCATAGTTATGCACTGTAAATTAGAGTTGAGACATTCAGTTGACATATGTTTTTAAAATGATCATGTAAACATGAGCACCCCTGTATAAAGTCCTACATGTACATATCATCCTGTCTAATAATAATCATTCTCTAGTACAACTTGCAGTACCCCAACCTTATATAGTGCATTAAATATCAACTGAATTTTTTTTTAAGTAAGGTTTGTGGATTCTGCAAGATTCCCTACAAATTTGTGGAATACAGTGGTGTTAAGATAAAGCACATATGGCCTCTGCTGTGTGTTTTCATAAAGTTGTCCAGTAAGTACTTTATTGCATTTAAATTATGTTGGGTGTGCCCACTTTGTTTTGGAATTTGCAGAGTCCATAATTAGCCTATGTGGCACAGATAATTACTTGGTCTTGTTTTAGCATATGTTATAGAGCTGCATCAACTGCTTGTGTGATGATGCCTTCCTTTGGGTTTGTGCACTATCTGCAGCTTTCTTTTGGATCCTTCCCATTGTGTGTTCTTGGAAAGCAAGGGTGGACATGAAATGAATACAAAAAGATGAAGGAAGGCAACAAGCTTATTTTTTGTGAAAATGGAGTGTTTGCCCTAGAAACCATAGACCTGTGTGAGAATATTTTTGTATTTCTCAGTTAGCTAATTTATTGCACATCTGATTGGTGTACTGTGCTGTTAAATGCCTTTTACCTGTTTTAAATTTAAAATGTATATTTTTACTTAGATTATATTATCATTTGTTTCAGACTTCTGTGGCCATTTTGGAAAGTTGATTGTATTGGATGGTGCATTGGTGCAGCAGTTGTGTTGTCACCTCACAGCAAGAGGTTCTCAGGTTTGATTCTCTGCTGGAATGCCTTGTGTGTGGAGTCTGCAATTCATGCATTCGTGTGAGTTTCTTCCCACATTACCAAGACATGCATTTGGAGAGTTTCTCAGTGGGCCTCCACTGAAAATTGGCTTTGTTCCAAGTCAGACCTTCCTGGTAAACAAATGATAAATAAAAATATTAAAACATTTCTTCTGTTGTTTATTCTGATTTTAATTTTCTTTCATATAGTCTGTAGTTGAGCTAACATAATAATCACTGGAATAAATTCTAATTTGAACTTGACTAGCACTGCCCCGTCTACACTTCACATTGCAGGTTGGGAGTCCACATAACGTTTTCAGGCTGAGCCTGGCTTAACTTTCTGAAGTGCTGGTCAGACAACGACACAACTCAAAGGCCTGGGTCTGCTGCTGCAGCCTTATTTCCCTGTTCAGAATAAGCTTTCCTGACTCCTTAATTTAAGCTTTGTGGTAACCTTTTGGATCCCTGTTTGTCTGGCCCCTCCTTTCAGAATAATTCTTCAAGGTTGACCCTACCAAGGGCATAAAGCTTCAGACAATTTAGGATTGCAGGAGCCCTTCACAGCAAGGTCACAATCCAAATATGGGGTATATCACATTGCATAAATATCCGTAGTAACAAATGTTTCTTCTGGATAACACATCCTAAAACATGCATACTTAAATAAATAGCACTCATTGCTATTGGTTTTACAAACTAATCAAGCCAGCAAAAATATTAACCCACTCTTCTATTAACTGCTGGGGACTGGACTTCTATATGCTTTTCATGTATATAATTACCAGAACTGTGCATGAATCCACCAGTGGATGAATGCATCTGATGTGGATAAAGAAAACACCAGTGATCCAGCACTCTGATACAGGAAAAAGGCTTATTTATTGAGAGGACAAGTTATCAAAAGGCAAACAGTTTTCACTAAAGTCGCATCATCGTCAGATTGAATCTAAAGAACTGCTAAAAAGTCATCCATGAAAATAAGTACCTAATATCTTATTAAACACAAACTATCAGGTGTCTGGTCTCAAAATGGAAAGATTTTACTACAAAATAGGTTAAGCACCTTCGTCCATTTCATATTACATGGATTTCTTCAGAACTAGTAAAAAGAAATACATCCTTCTTTTTAAAAGCTGTTAAGTAACAACATCAGAAAGTGCCTTAAAGACATATTACCAATTAAAACTAATTTATACATTGCTTCTAACTCTTTAAATTGTTGTTCACTAAAACTATATATATATATATATATATATATATATATATATATATATATATATGTATATATATATATATATGTGTATATATATATGCAACAGAGTAATACAATGTATAAAAGTATATATAAACTTAATCTATATAAATGGTTGTCATTTTAAAATATAAACAATCTTATGTGATTATCTATATTAACCGTCTTACTAAATCCAAACCTAAGATCTTGAAAAACGTTAGCATATTAAAACAAACATTTTATTACTTTGTTGCATCTTTAAGGTACTTTGTTATGTTGTTACTTAGAAGTTTTTAAAAGAAAGGAAGTATTTGTTTTTACTAATTGTAAAAAAATCCATGTGATATGAAATGGATGAAAGCATTAACCTATTTTGTAATTCTTTCCATTCTGAGTCCAGACACCTGATGATAGTTTATATTTAAGAAACGTATCTATTTCTGCTGTGCACCGCTTTTGGTTACCTAATAACTTATCACATTATCTGCATTGACAAATTGTCAGCAAATCTTGCATATGATTAAAACATTTAAGTATTTTAGTCATATATGATCAGACACTTATAAATGAGTAAACAAAACAAAAAAAATCTCACTTAATTCTAAATCATTTCTCTAACCCATAAAAATATTCAGATACATATCCATATTAATGTTATGAAACCATGAATAAATGCATTTCATATGTAACACTATTTTGGTTAAAAATAAGCGTTGTGTTATATAATGCTGCCATCTGGTGGATAAAAAGTTTATACCAACCAAAAAAATCAAAACATAATTGCGCAGCTTAAATATGAACTCCTATAGAGACCAGGGCTGTGGAATTAAACCAAATTTATAAATAAGTGAGTTAATGTATTTTAATATGATTTGTTTTGTGTAAAGCATGCAAAGTAACTATCTAATATTTGTATATATTGTCCTTTTTTGCCAGATAGCTTAATGCAACCTATCAAGCAGCAGTCTGTCTGTCACTAAAAGGATAAAGTTGATCATGTGGGTAATGTTAAGTAAGGTTATGTTGTATAGGTATACTTAAACAAAGGAATTTTTCTCTTTTTTCAGTTTTACAAATGATATTGCTAGTATGTAGAGATATCTTCTGTTGCCTTGATATTTGTCTTATATAGAATTTATGGCAAGAATATATATATATATATATATATATATATATATATATGTGTGTGTGTGTGTGTGTGTGTGTGTACGTATAAAACCCATCTAATATTGCAAATGCTTGATTTTACAAATATTTGAAAATGAGCTCAGTTATCACAGGGAAAATAAGTTGAAGAGATATCCCTCAGAAGCAACTGCCTCTATTTAGTATCAAAGGATTTGTGTACCAAACTAAATTTTTGTCTAAGATTTTACTCCTTCCGAAACTATATTTGCAAATATAGGATAACAAGTCACCAAAGAAGGTTAATTCTTTAACCAGTACAAATGATTCCCCATTAGTTCATGAATTTTGAAAAAAAAAAAACAAATAATACTATAGGTATTAACCATTTGTATTTCAGTAGAAATGTATAAAATATTAGAACAAAAATTATACTGCTGTTTGGTCCTCTCTTATAATTTTTCAGTAATGTCATAGACATTTTTTATTTGTTCGTCATTATATCCTCTGTTCTTAAACATTTGATTTAGATCCCAATAAGTGAATGGATAATGTTGTTGTTCTTTAAAACTTTTTATCATGTACTGCAATAGTTCTTAAGAATGTTGATTAAACACATATGTATCCTCTGAAATTAAATGTCATCCATGTTCTCTGATTTTTATGCATTGTACTATTGCCTGTAAGAATTAGTAGCAGCATCATATGACCATAGGAACCACTAGGCAAGTAAGTCTGAAAAACTCATAAGATTTGCCAAATACCACTCTCAAGATTGGCTCCCCCCACGCACTTCTGGGAGGCAAAACATGTTAGTGCAGGTGTGAGCCTGCACCTATCCATCCAATTGTCAGTGTTAGTCTTATAGGAGGAAAGGCAGTCACTCTGCATGTTTCTTAGATGAGATAGCCAAATGACTCTAAACGTTTTGTCTCCGAAACATGGAACACCACCACTTGTAATATAGAATAAACTGATAAAATGTGAAACACTTATGAACAGCTTCAACTAGGAAGCTTACATATAAAATGTGTTACATTATACTTACAAAAATTTATTTTGATGAATTAGTACAAGTTTCAATATTATTTACCATAGATATCAGTTTACAAAAATCATAACACTTAATGTATGACAGGTTCCCATTGAAGTGGAATTGCAGACTTTGTTAAGACTTAAAATATGGAATGCTCCTAATAAAGAGGTACACTTGATAGTTGTAAATTGCTGTTGAGTAATGAATGTATTCCTTTGTGTTATATTTATATGTTGGTGGAAGTTCAAATCCTTGATTCTGGGGTTTATATAGCCATTCATCCTGTGAATGTATAAGAGCTCTGTTAGGGTATGATCTTCAATGGGATGGAATGCCAGGAATTGATCTCCACGCAGGAGTATATAAGAGACAGAGTGTAGCTATAAGGATTCTAGTAGTTACTGGCAGCTAAAGGTTTTTAGGCCAGTAATCTTTTTTTTTTTTGTTAGGAACTGCTGGGGCTTTATTACCTGCATGATATGACATGTCTAGGTAAGTTGTGGCATTGTTTCCAGTAACTGGTCTAATTAGAGCAGAGTGCAGAGAGAGAATCATTCTATTTGACCTAGATAAGATGCCACTGGAAATCATTTCTGCTGCACTGAAGGATTTCCTAACAGCTGTTGCAACATAGTGTTCAAAGGTGAAGGAACTGTCACTCCAGGTGCCAAGATCCCATATGGAATGGAATACTGGCTATGCTATGATTTGTGGAAGAGGGGTGTTTCCTAAAGGAGGAAATGGTATACTTTTTGCATTTAGTTTGAGCCCTTTATTTGTGCATCATTGGTCTGTGAGGACAAGCTCTTGTTGTGCTGCTTCAGTATTAATGGAAGTATGTGTTATGACATCCAGGTTGCAGTCATCAGTGAGTTCGGTTAGTCATCCATCAGGGTTCATGGCATGGAGGTCAGAAAACTATATACCAAAAAGGAGTATTCTCAGTAGTGAGCAATGTGGCATTCCATTTGTGTCTTTCTTACTTTCCAAAGTGGCATCTGCCACCTTAATGTTATGACTTCTATCCTTCATCCTGTTTGCAATCCATCTTCTAGCTTTAGTTCTTTTAATTTCTTTACAATGAAAGCATGGTTTCCAGTATTCAAAGCCCTTGTTTGGTCAGATCCAGATATGCTAAGTGGACTTAGTGGTCACTCTGCACTGCTGAGCCATGATCTTCCCTTAACAAAACCAAAATGCTGGCCTTTAAAAATAGGTTAGTTAGGCTGATAGGTGTGGAATTTCTGTGGTCTATAGTAAGGCCCCCTGTGCAGGGATATGACTACAATTTTTTTCCAAACCTTAGAGACCCCCCCCCCCCCACTAAGTTAAACGAGTGCATGAGTGGTTCTGTAATGGCACTATTAATTAGACATCTAGGTAAATTGTCTGGGCCCATGGAAGTGATATCATTTAGGACTCAAATGGGTAATGCCTTTGTGGATTAGTTATGTGCATGACAATGTATTACTTCTCAGTTTCATAGTGTAACTAAATAAAGATTTGTAGTTACCTTTGGCTTCTGATACCGATTTCACATCTTGTTCAACTTTGATGTTTCTGACTGTCATTTTTGGTTTCTTGCTCATCTTTTGGATTTACATTTTAATAAGGGAAGATTTGTTATGGGACTTTCATTTTTTTTACTTTTGAACACAATAGTTAGACTGATAAAACTCATAAGTATTATATGTTGACTTAGTTAAAACTAAATTTGAAGGTGTTAAAAGCACAGCTAAACTGTTACTTAAGTGAAAAAATGTTTATACATTATTTTCAGTATACTGGCTTGATGTGTTTCTAATTTTTAAATAGGTATTTTACATGATTACTCATCAAAGTTAAAATGTTGGTTGATTCTGCAAACTATATCTCCATATCTAAGGTAAATTGTTTGAGATGAGCACTGCTGTCTGAAGACCTATTACTTTGTTACTTTTGTACTCAAGTACTGAAACACACATAATTGCTGGGGGCTTGAATGTAAAGAGTTACATTGATAAAACTCATATTTTGCTTTCGTTAACTATTAGAGGATTTGACTAGTTGTAATACTGTAACAGCAGAAATTATGATGTATTACCACATTATATTTTTACAAAGCTTGGTGTAAATTTCATATTATACAATGACTGGCCATTAACTTTCAAGACCGTACACTGATTGGTCATCCCAACAAGCATGTAAATTGAGAATATACCAATGGTAAAAGTCCAGTCACTAAAGTATCATTAGGTGGTCAGACCTTTGTATCTATTGGTATGTGTAGACATGCATTAGTCTGAAGGAAAGAAAATCTAAACTGAAATGCGTGTCATTTACTTAGTGAGGTTGTTCTTCATAAAATGTATGGTTTTCTGACAAATCACTGAGAAACAAAGTCACTAAATAATGACATGCATTTCAGTTTCAGACTTTCTTTCCTTCAGACAATGCAAATCCATCCATTCTAATCCACTTTTCCCAACATGGGGTCAGGGTGTTACTACAATAGTGACAATCATCTAGAGCCAAGGTTTGCATTGCAAATTTTTCGCAAAAAATAAAAGATAGAGAGGTACTTAAGAGAGCAGAGAAAATACAAGAAAATTCAGGTATGTTCTGCAAAACTAAAGAAACATATCTGATTTTCCTTGGATTTTCCAAATCTCTTATACCTCTAAACTGTCTGGAGGTTACATCTTTCTTTTCTTTTCCAAAAAAATAAAAATAAAAAATCTTCCCATTGCTTTGTTTTCCAAAGCACCGATGTACTAGGTAAATGTGGAAACAGAAGAACCGCAGCGCTATTATACAAGGACATTATTTAAGAAAAGTAAGTAATTTTTTTTCTTAAATAATGTCTTTGTATAATAGCAATACCCGACTCCTGGGTCTGGTATATTAAAGATTTACCCACAGTTGACTTTATTTAATCACTCGGGCATCGCCCTTGTGATTAAACCCTACCAACCATGGGTAAATCTTCAATATACCACACCCACGTTGTCAGTTATTGCTATATTATAATGACTGTTAAACAGGGATTTTCATAGTTATGCATCTAAGCTGAATGTTGGTTGATTCTGTTTCACAGACCTCCAATGAAAAGATACTGCACTATACCATGATAGAGATCCTTGGAGCTCAGTATACATATTGGTGAATTGTTAGGAGTATAATAGTAACTAGGGGGTTGAATGTCAACATTAATATACTTGATGTAATGTGCAGTAATATATGGGGATAGGTAAGCATACTTTTAAAAACTAACACTATACTGTTAATGATTTTACTGTGCCTTTTGAATAGTTGAAGATCTTTATGATTTTGGAGCCAGACTAGAATATTAGCAATTTCCTGTTAGATGCCCTTCTTCAATTTTCATTGTTCTTATTTACTTGAATAATATTTCATAGGATGATTTGGCAAGCTTATTGTCATTGTATATATATATATATATATATATATATATATATATATATATATATATATATACGGGTCTACTTCAGTAGACCGAATTTGCACTTACCCGAAACCCAATTAACCAAGACAACTCCAGCAAAATCTCATTAAAACAAAGCCACAAACTGCTGATAATTTGAACAAGGAAACTAACCACTTGGCTACTGATATGAACTTTGTTTAGTTATGGGGTGTGTGTGGGTGGGTGGTTTGTTTTCTTTTATGTCCTGGTGGCCAAGTGGTTAGTTTCCCTGTTCAAGGTATTGGCGGTTCATGGCTTCGTTGTAATGAGGTTTTGGTGGAGTAATCTCAGTTAATTGGGTTTTGGGTAAGTGTGAATTTGGTCTACTAAAGTAGACCCATTTATATGTATATATATATATATATATATATATATATATATATATATATATATATATATATATATGTAGGTTCAAAACTTCAAAATTCTGAACGGAGATTGGCATACAGCATGGACTGGGAGATTTCCCTTGTCCTCGCTGTAGTGCGATCTTGGAGTTGGTATATTTAAGTTGCAAGGGGTGTGGGGGGTGCAGGGGTGCTTACCCCCCATGCATACACATGTTTTAGTGTGTTGGGTGGTGTTTTGGGGGGGGGGGTTACAATTTCGAGATTCCAAGATCTCAAGATTCTGAACTCGATATTCTGAAACTCGAGATTTTGGGATTTTGAAATTTTGTAGAGAACCTATATATATGGCATCAAACCTGCATTCAAAGGAGATGTGCATATACATTCTGTGCCTTGGTTACGTCACCATTTCTTTGTGGAGATGTGCATATGTTAAGTTTAAGTGGCATCAGGGCTGGATGTTTAAATATAATTTAACAATAACTCATGTGAGAATGTAATAAGTCCTTTTCCCTAAGGAATAGAAAGCTAATGCTGGTTTTGAAGGAAAGTTATTGAAATTACTTTATGGTTGAAGTTATAGTGGGGCTGTAACAAATTTTGTCAGAAGGTCCAGGAGATTGAAATAGGATAGATAGACCTCTTCTCAGGACAGCTGCTAATTATATTTTTGTACCACCTGTAGTGGATCGTGATGACTGCAGATTGAAATCAAGGAGCTATAATTTGCTGTCAGTCAGATTAGGGCTTTTATTTATAAGATGATTTGATGGTGTCCAATTTTATAAATATAAGGAGTTGGGTTCTACTTTGCCCTTTCCTAATGTAGATGAACAGTGTTTAATGGCCATAAACATTTCTAGTATTATCATTTACTGAGTTTCTCATGAGATAGAGGGTTTTATTTGCTTAATTGCCTGTTGGTCATCAACCCCCTCACAGCCAGATGCCCATCTATTCCCTCTTCAGTGAGAGCAAAAGTTGGATGAGAAGGCTATCCCATAGGCAGTCATTAAGGGTGGTCCAAGCGTTTTCCTATTTTTGCAGCCATACATCCCATGGCCTCTGGAATGTATAGGAAAAGGAGGCATGCAATAGGCTGTCTGTGATGAATTTTGTCTCACTGCTGCAAGGGGCATTGTCATAAAGGAGCGCTGCCTACCAGTTCCAAAGCACAGGAAAATGAAACCTATCCAGTGTGCCTCTGAATGGTCACAAGCCTCCACACCCCCCATGCCCCCAGGAAAGGCATGGACCACACCACTCCACCATCTCTCTCTCCCCAGCCTGGCTCTCCCCATGCTAGATCTGCTTCCTTTCTTCTTTTTTCACTAGCTGGCAGCTAGCAGAGGTGGTTGACCACAGAGTCATTATGCTGCTGTGGGTGCCTCTGGATTCTGGACTTCCTTTATGATGCCTTTCCATGCTGTTTGGTCCAAGGGAATGTTTCTGGTCTTCTGTAGGTCACGTCACTAGTTTCTCAGGTCCTTTTCAACCTGTTTAGCTCATGTCTTTGGTACAGATTTGTGAACTGTCCAGTTCATGGAGCACTCTCTCCATAATAATCTGTATGATAAGCAGCAGGTATCCGTCCTGCACATGTGTCCAAGCCAGTTCAGCTTTCTGTTCTGGATCTGTTCACTGATTGTTGGCTGCCAATTACATCTGGTCCAGATGCTCTCATTTCTAATGTGGTCACAAAGTGAGATTCCCAAGATTTAGGGCAGATGTTGCATATGGAAAACCTCAAGCTTGTTCAGGTCTAGCTTGAGGAGGATCCGTGTTTTTGATCCATAAAGGAGAATTGGCAAGATCAGTGCCTGGAAAAGGTGAATCATGGTGGTGATAGAGATGTTTGTCCTCTTCCATAGACACCTCTTCACTACTTGAGAGAAGCCAATGCTGCAGTAGCTTGTCCAATCCTACTATGATCTTCAGCTGTTAATGCCAACTTCTTCTTCTGGACCAGCAAGCCCAGATACTTGAATTCTTGTGTTTGTTCAATCTGAACCCCCCCCCGCCCCCCCCAGGTGGATGGTGGCTTGTGACCTATCGGTTGACATGACTTTGATCTTGTCCTCATTTATCCGTAGGCCATACCATTGAGTGATGTTGGCAATGTCATAGAGGATATATGTGGCCATCAGCATTACTTTATGCAAGAATGGCACTGTCTTTGGCGAACATCAGGTCAGTGACAGAATGGGCTTCATCATACTGGACTCCTGCCCTCAAATATTCTCTTCATGATGGCGTCCAGATCTGCTAATCATACCCCAGTCACCTGAGTTGCAGTCAAGCCTACATCCCTTTGCAACATACAGCCGGGCTATATTTTTGGAGACATATGCATATATGTTGGGTGGTTATGACCATGAGTGTGATGCATTTTCCTTTTTTGTTTTTATTTGAGGGTACAAGACATTCATCATGAGTATGAAGGGTTTAATAAGCCTATGGCTATAGGTTATTAATCTTATGACTGACCTGGCTAGGGTAGCATGGATGACTGTGGCACTTAGTAGTTTATAATGGTTGTGTTGAAGTTAAGGGATAAAAGGTGAGAGCTTTTCAGTGTTAATGTATTAAACTGCAGCAGGCCAGGCATGTATTTCCAGAGTATTAATGAAGATTACAGAGTGTCTGTTGAGAGGCACTGCACAAGTTGTATATGCCAGTGGATTATTGTACATATTACACTTATGCGTGTATTGTTACTTACTGGTAGTTTGAATTATGATATAGAGTAGTTTGTACATTGCATTATGTGATTTTAAAAAGTCGGTTTATTGAATTATGTATTGATAATAATTATGATATTAGTCCAAATATGTCAGTGGAGGGGAATGTGAGATAGAGGCAGGGGGAATAAACTGGGAGGGATATGTGTTGGCTAATGTATCCTCAGCTGCCTCTGTGCTAACCTCAGATGTATTTATGTTTTAATAGCCGTGGTGGTGCAGCGGTAGCGTTGTTGCCTCACAGCAAGAGGTTGTCCCATTTGATTCTCAGCTGGAGCGCCTTCTTTGTGGAGTCTGCATGTCCTCCCCACGGTTGAGTGGCATTCGAAAGACATGCGTAGAATGGGCATGCCTTCACTGAAGGTTGGGCGTCAAGCTGGCACCTTGGCACCTGTAAAAAATCTACTGCCAATCATTAGCGGACCGGAGTTCTACTGTGGCAACCCCTAACCGGGAAAAGCCGAAAGAAGAACAGCAAGTATACTAAGCAAAGATATTATATGTAAATACAGGTAAAATGTATGATATTAGAGATGATGAGATGGCTTGTATCATCTGATTAATATGATTATGTTTTCCACCATTGTTTGAAGATAAATGCTAGCCATAACTGAAATTAGATTAATACTCTGAAATTCTGTTGATGGCTGTGTTGATCATTGCTATAACCTGAAATGTCTATATTGATGAATGTAACTCAATTAAGAAATTATTGTAAATGAGAGTTTGTGTTAATATTTATAGTATAAGAAAGATGTTTTCTAAATGAAAAATGTATTTGCATTATAGTATTTTAAGCCCACAGGATATATTTTGCTGATGTAACACTTTGTTTTACTACTATGTGTGCATCAGTTGCAGTAACAGTTTGCTACCAAAGTAAAATTCTGGCATAACATCAGCCTCCTCCTAAAGCCCCCCCCCCCCCAAATGTCACAGAAACCATAGCCTCATAATTCAACTCACACTTCATTAACTCTATAACATCCCTCATACATAAAGACCCAAATGCGGCTCTAGCCATCCCTAATCTTACCAATTCCCCTAAACTTTTTACCGTATCAACAATCCAGACTAGCTACATCAAAAAGCTTCTTACTAAGCTTAAACCCTCATCTCCAGCTGCTGCCCTTCTCCCAAATTAATTTTTAAAGCTAGCTGCACCATCTCTCTGGTATCCTGTATCTATCCTCATTAATCCTTCCATCTCTGAGAAGTATGTCCCCACTATCTGGCGAATCTCTCACATCATACCTCTCCACAAAGGTGGCCCATCCACTGATTTCTTTAACTACCACCCTATTGCATTCCTCTCCCTCTTCTAGCTAAAGTACTGGAAAAATGCACCCACCGTCAATGACTTGATTACTTACTTAATAACAACATGCTATACAACTCTCAGCATGAATTCAAACCCAAGCACAGCACCAGTACTGCCTTGATCAGTTTCACCAACACAGTGAATTTCTTTAAAAACAAAGGCTTTCTTGTCTCCTCAGTCTTTCTAGACATATCAAAAGCATTTGACACTGTCTGCCATCAAAAACAAACTCGCCACCTTCAACCTAAGCTCTTCATCCCTTCACTGGTTTCGTAGTTACCTGTCCAGTAGATAACAGTCCACCAAATGGGATAACACCCTCTCCTCCCTCCTGCCTATCTCTGTAGGAGTTCCACAAGGTTCCATCTTAGGTCCCCTTCTCTTCACCATATTCACTAATAATCTCCCCACTGCCACCCAGTATGCCACCATAATCCAGTATGCAGATGATGCCACCCTCATCTGCTCTGCTCCTACCACCCCTGAACTTCAAGAAAAAAAACACAAAAATCCCTGTTAGTCATGGAAACCTACCTTGCAGATAATGAATTCATCCAAAACCCAAAAAAACCCAAAACTCATGGCCTTTACCAAAAATAAAACTTCTCTTAATAATTCTCCTCTCACCATCTATTCATCCAACCAAAGTGCCATTGAACCAGTCAAAGAAACCAAACTCCTCGGCGTTACTATTGACAAGCAACTAAAACTAGACAAACACATTGCTATCACTATAAAGTAAGTCCATATAAAATTAGGTCAACTCTATAGAGCTAAAACCTATCTCACCAACTGCTATAGACTAGCCACTGCCAGGTCATTTCTTCTTTCCATCCTTCTCTACTCCTATCAAATCTTTACTAACTTACGTAAGACAGATCTAAACCTTCTAGAATCATGTAACAATAAAATAGGCAAATTCGCTGCCAGCATTCCCTCTAGAGAACACCATGGCCTGGTGCTAAAAAACACTTAACTGGCTAGAGCTAGCCAGTCTACTTCAATTAAACCAACTCACTGTTGCACATACTATTTTAACCAAACCAAATAACAGCCCAGACCTAAAAGACCTAGTCCAAACAAACTTTAACACCAGAAACATATGTTCCTCAAACTCCTACTAAAAGTTACCAAATCTATAAATAGTTTTGGTGACTCACTGTACTCTAACAAACTTGACATGCCCTACAGTCTATTACCTCAGCATATCCTCAGCCTTAACAACTCCTCCAAATTCAAAGTCTAAAAGAATACTTCTCCACCCATTGGCTCTGTCCTTGTTCCAATCCAGACTAGGTATACTATATTTTGCCTTCCTGCCACTGATGATGTCTCTTCCTTACTATATTCTGGCCAGCCCTGCAGACTATTGTTTTATATCTTTCACTGTGTATATAGTTTTCAACCAATATTTGTCCCTGAGTAGCTTGTATCCGCCTCTGCTGATACACCACTGGCAATACCTACATTATATTTAACAAATGTTTGACAGATGATTTGTTATCGCCATCTTATACCTTGTACTACTAGTTTCCCTATTTTTTTATACTTCTTATTCATATTTATCATATTACTGCAATTTGCTTTTCATATATTTATCTTTACTGTAAATTGTTACTTTTGACTGCGGTGGTGGTGCTGCGGTAGCGTTGTCGCCTTACAGTAAGATGCTGTCTGGTTTAATTCTCAGCTAGAGCGTCTTCTGAGTGGAGACATGCGTGAATGGGCGTACCTTCGTTGAAGGTTGTGCATCAGGGCTGACAACTCGGCACGTAAAAATCTGCTGCCGGAGTTCCGCTGTGGTGACCCCTAACTGGGAAAAGCCAAAAGATGCAACAACAACAACTATAAATCGTTACTTTCCCCAGGTCTCCACTGAAAATGGGCTTCCAGCCCAGTCGGACACTTATCCAGTAATTAAATGTAAAATAAATAAATAAATGGTTGAACTGTAAGTTTGTAAGTTGTGGTAGATTAATACAAAAACAAAAATAATGAAAATAAAAAGTAAAAATAGAAAGTGCTCCAGAAGGTAGAGATATTGCTAAGAGAGCATGTGTATTTGCATTTCATGGTATTAACTGCATTATATGAAAATGTATCTATTTATAGTAAAGAGTTGATTAACCAAACTAACTGAGACCTAGGGTAGTTCAGATAATCAAACATATAATTGAACCTGATAAAAAACTTCTAAAACTTTGGTCTTACTCAGGAATTCACTTTTCAAACATTCAGTGATTCTAGTGGACAATAAAGAATATTTTTCACACACGAGCTGGTTACAAGCCCAGAAAACATGCTCAGTCAAATATGTATAATGTTTACATATTCAGAATTTATGATTTTTCCTACCCGAAAACTTTGGAAGGCTGGTTCGGATAACTGACATTTCAGATAATCGATGTTCAGATAATTTATTTATTCATTTGTGTTTGTTAATCAAGATAGTCAGCCTGGGCAGAAACCCCCTTTTCAGTGTAGTCCTGGGGAGAAGAGCTACTCGTTAAACATTACAAAATGCAGATATAACAACAAATAGTAATAGCAATTACTGCATAGGTATACAAGACTAAAGTAAAATGTTAATATGTTAGATAAACTAAACTGAAAAGGTAAGGGAGAATATAATGTGTACTGCAGTCATATAATAAAATGTAAGCATATTTAGTGGCAGTTCAGTGATAATCTGTTGTCAAGCAACTTATTTTAGTAATAGTCAAAAACTGTTCAGAACTGTTCAGTGTTTAGTAGCAGAAGATGCAGCTGAGAGGAGCAGGAGGAACACAGAAAAGGAATAATGGAAATAAATTAGGGAAGGAGGTCGGTTATATGGAAATGGTGCGGAGATAATTAACAGAAAGGTAAGGTGCTCAAAAACTTAGGCAAGATGACCATCAACACCAGTACTGCTAACTGATATCACTAATAAAGCCATTTAACTACCTCACCTTTTATTCCTTCTATTATTTACAGCTAGGAACCAATGATTTTTTCAAATATGTTGTGCACGAAATTCAGATTTTAACATATGCTGACATACACATCACCTCAAGTGTGCAAAATAAGAAGTTTGTTTTAATAAGAAAATACCTTAGCTTGAAAGAGATTAAATATTTATTTGTGGTTTACTACATGCTGATGTATTTTGAAAGGGATTTACTTTGTTTTGACAGACGTCAAGAATTGGTGACATAAGTAAATGCTTCACATATTTTGAGCTAAGCGCAACCCAGACAAGTGGATGGGGCCTGGCACCTATGTTGCTTATGGATGGAGGTAGCCATGCCTGGCCCTCAGTTTTCCTATTTGGATACAGGACATCATTATTCTTTTGGGAAAACTTGGCTAGTCTTAGAAAGGCCTCTTGGACTGTTAGCCTACTAACAGTCTATGAATTTATGAATCTATGAATAAATAAACAGCATCATATGTCACCTGCCTGCTATGGGAAATGGAGAGGCATTCTGAAGCCATATGTAGTTTACATGAAGTAGGAAGGTGTTTTCTTAGTAACATATAGCCCCATTAAACATGGCACAAAACAAACTTGTCACTGGTAATTTAGGCGGTCTTAAAAATTGGCAAGTCATGAAGTAGCTGGGTTTACTTAGGATGTAGAAAACTAAGTTAAATAGAAGGGAAAAGAGTGTATGATTGGGGCTCCTGTTGAGGTGATGGCATGACTGGACTTCGTCAGGATGGTATCAATTTTTGCAGGGTTTCCTTAAGAAATGGAATGGAGGGGGAGGGTCTTGTATTCCATTTCTCTTCTCTGAATTCCAGCGTTAAACTCCACCTAGCAGCAAATTACAATCCTATAACATCGACATCCGCACCATCCACTTGTTTTTGTGGCACTATGAGAAATCAGTTTAAGCAGGATGAAAAAATGTCTAGTAGAGTGGACCATATCTCTCAACTGTACAGATTTTCGCAGAATGCCCAGAATTTTGCCTCATATTTTTGGTGTGTTCCTCCTAAAATCTGTACCTTTCTGGCAAAAAGCTGAGGATTGAGTTTAAGACTCCACATCCTTCAGAAAATTCATGCTAATCTAAAACCTATTCTATAAACTTTTTAAGTTTGTAAGAGCAATATTTAAAATCTGTCCCTATGTGCACCCCCATCATTGTCCAGATATTTTGCTCTAAGAGGTTGAGAGGTATGGAGTGGACATATTTCTCTTACAACAGTGCTTTGAGTAGGCACAGAATTATGAAGAGTAATGAAGAAACGTGCAGAAAATTGGTTCATTGAACTTCTGCCGTTTTCCCCCTTTTAAATCAATTCCCTTTGCAGTCGAGTGCTGCTAGCTTTGTCATAATACTAGAAGTTATATGTATCCATCTTCTGAACTCTAACATCCCAGTCCTCTGAAATGTTATTTTAAGATACATCTCGGAAGTTCAGTATTTCTCAACCAAAAAATCACTGTTGCAGTACAATGACTAACCTGTAGTCAATATCATTGTGTATTGTGTTTGTTTTCTCCCCAGATCCTCACAGTGTTCATTATATTTTTACCCATAATTCTGCAGTATTAGTGCGAGTGGGAGCAGAATGGAATCTGACCAAATACACATGCATGCAGCGCTGTATTTTTGTTCTGCTGAAGAACCAAGACCTAAACATTTCTTGAGGAGGTAGAGGACAAACCTGCACAATGATGTAAGTAGTCTCTTCCATAAAGGTTTGTGGAATCTGAGAATGATACAGATGTTATTCAACTTCTATAGAGAGTAGGTTTGACCCATCTACTGTGCCTTCTCTCACTCCTAATGTGGTGGTGAAAATACTTTCCTGAGTCAAGATCAGTGTATCTAACTACTACATTTCTGCAGGGTATCCTGTCTTAACATTTGTCATTCAGCTACAGCTATAAAAATGTGGTAAATGCAAGCATAGAGTGACGACCATAGAATCCACTTAGGAAGGAAGGCCTCACCAAGTAAAATTATGCCTAAATCATGCTGGATCAGCAGAAAGCGATTCAGCAATATACACTGCAATATGGGAATTAGAAAGGAGCTGTAATCTTTATATTTAATTAATGACAGTGGTTGGAGAGAAATTACTGCTATTCTAAAACTCTGGTTAGAAATGACATGTGATATTCTCTGTGTGTGACAAGCTATGAAGTATGGGGATCAGTTTGGCCCTACTACTTATTTAAGTAATCTATGTCACGCTAGAACAGCTGTTGTCCTAACTGCTTTTTACTAGTTACTCCTATGACACTATTCCAGACTTGCAGACTTGAAAACCTCCAGTCTAATAGCAAATGTGAATATTCTAAACTAATTTTTAATGACATAAATAAGGTCTTTCTTCATATCAAATGACAAAAGAACCAACCAGCGTGGAACCAATAAGAGAACAAACCAAAAAAATCTGTTCCACAAAAACACTCACTAGAGCCCTGTTCAGGTAGAGATTGAGCGCTTTCGTTCTTTAATATGTAACGCAATAAAACTTCTTTAGAATCTGAAGAAAATTGTGTAAACTGTAATTTTGATGACTATACATATGTACATATCAACATGGGGAAAGGAGAAGTCTCATGCTACCATTAGTTCATTTTCTAAGGAAAAGCTGTCCGATTGTACATTAGGAATTGTGCATATGAGAGTCAGACACTAGCATTTCAAATAGAAACCCACTTCCTATAGGAACCAGACTATTTAGATGCAATTCGTTAGTCTGTAGCTAACATCCCTGTGCAATTACCTGTTTGTGCAATGAATTTCTCTCTTGTTTTGTACCTTTTTCTTTAAATTAAAATGTTTTCATTAACTGATTTATAAAAAGGTTTATGGCTGATATTTTAGTCATACATTTATAAGGTAACATTTCCGTATTACTGTGACAGTTGGCACCTGTCCTTTTTGAAGAGAGACATGGAGGCAGCCTGGCAGTGACTGCAGTTGCATCAAAAGGACCAACCAATATGACATCAGATGACTTCAAATTACAGTTTGAATTAAAGAGACTAAATCTGAAGATGAGATGCTTGCAAATTACACCATCTAAAAGAATAAACAACTTGAGGTACACAGAGAATAAAAGTAGAAAGAGCTTGAGGCCAAAGAGGAGGAATGGAAACATCAGCATGGCCATCGTACAGGATAACGGGCAATAGCAACTGCAGGAGGGGGCACTCATGACCCTTCATGAAGTACTCATGAATAGAGAAAACAAGTGCATTATCAAACTGTATTCTTAGTATGATGAGTTTGTTTACTTTCATGTTTTTATGTACACAACCAACCTGACCAAGGGCAATTGTGTTTTTTTAATAACTCCTCTTGTCATGGATGAAGCTATGCATGCGTTAGAAAGATGCCTGATTCTGATTGTGTTCTTTGTAATGTACAGAATGTATCATTTTTGAATGTTGAACGTCTCACCTGAAACTTGTAGAGAAATTAAAAGTTTTGAGAACATAAAAGAAAACCAGAAGACAGCAGCAATGATTTCACTGCAGAGACAAGAGCTTACTTTTAGTACATGGGTGAGTGTTGTCATTGTGATATAGCAACAAGCCCTCAGTAATTTTACTTGAGGATATGAATTGACAGATGGTTGACAGACCAGATATACACCTCAGCTGAAGAAATGAGTAAAGAGGATAACTTCTGTTTAGAGAACAAGTCACAGCTGCACAAGATGGGTTTATCTACCCCTATATATTGGTATAAGAAAACCCATGGGGGTAGTTTGATCTGTCACAGCAGATTCCACAGACAGGGGAAAGTCAGTAGTTCCAGTGCATGTTAGTGTCCTGGGGATAGGTGATTTCAATGTAACCAAAGGGAGCTAGCCTGGTTCAAACATCCACAGAGACAGGGTTGGGAACAGAAGTCCTGCCAGAGATCTTTAAGAAGTAATAGTACAGTACTGGTGGTTCTCTTGAAACTGGAGATGATCAAGCTTAAAACAAGGGTCTGTATCCTGTACTAGTGGTGTGTATAGAAACTATTGCTAAGAGGGATACTGTCGCAAGCATAACTATCATGGGAGCATGGCGACTGTACAATGAGTGTTTCAGTAAGTAATTTCACTGAAATTTCATTACTAATGAACTTTGTACTTTTCCCCCACTGTTGGTGTATATAGGTTCCGAAGATATGAGGGATGTTCCTTCACATGGGGGATACAATGGGGCTTCACCACCCCCAAAAACATAATTTGTGGTAAACTCATAAGTGGCTTTCAGTGAGTCAGTATTGTGGTAATATCACACTGAAATTTCCTTCAGTAATTTGAGATAAATCCAATATTATTGACTGTTGTTTTTAGACCTGAACATTATTTGCCTAGGCAGTCCACTCTAGTTAGGGTGCTATAACTACAGGTATGCTTGTCTAGGGTTCATGATGAGTGGGAAGGTATCCTGGTAGATGTCCTGATAGGAAATTACTTTGATGATATAGTGCCTTATGTACATGCAATTACATACAGCCAGACAGATGGTAAGCCTGAATAAGAGCCACATGCAGGTGTCAAAAGGTACTGGGATTCTTCTGGAAGGGGCTAAGTCATTAAGGGAATAGCTAATAGCAGTAATCCTAAGTCTGAATCCAACTGATCAAAGGATGCTAGACTTTCTGTGAAAGGGAACTGGGGAAGATCACAAAGAGAGAGTTGAGACAGGCTGAGCTCTCCACGAGTGAGGTAGCCACTGATGTTTTGCCTTTCATGGAGGGAGAGTGTCTGCTTATTGGAACAAGAGGTTATTGTATACATAAAGGACTACTGAAATAGGCTGGAATGAGAAGCAATACAATGTTATGTTGGTAGTTTAAATGGCTTACCATTGTGTAGTTCTGAGTATATCTCATGATATTTATGTTTCAGGTCCTTTAGGCAAAAGGAGCAGAGAAAGGAAGCTATGGCATATTTTATTTGGGTATTACAAAAGACATGACCAGATAGTTAAGGTGTATAAATAGTGCCAAAAGGTTTGCAAGACAATATAAAACTAAGTCTGGATTTACGTCTTTGTCTGATATGGGAGAACCATTTCAGAGGGTAGCTTTGCATTTTTACAGTTTTAGTTATTTTTTTAATAATATGAAAAGGTTTCTCATCATGCCTATCAGACAGTATCTTCTTTTATAGGATCATAGGATCATAGGAGGTTACTAGGCTATTGGCTCTGAGTCCCTTATAAGCATAGCCAAGAGTTTGGTCCATGTTTAGACAAGTCAGCACCCAAAGCCCCTGTCCAGCAGGGACACAGGAGGAATCCCAGGGGTGTATTTTCTGTTTGCATCCAGTTATCCAGGTTGTGCTTAAAAAGGGTAATGAGATACTCTGTTTGTGGAGAGAGAGACTATTCCACAGATGGGGGAGTCTCTGGGACACAGATCTGTCCCACCAATAAGTCTTATTTATATCACATACCAGGTTGAGGTCACATGTATGGGTTGCTCAAGTGGAGCTTGACTTGTGGATATGCAGCAGTCCCATCAAGACGGAGTCTGAGATTGCTTTGTATGCCAGACAGAGGTCACCTCTGAGGAGTCTGTATGAAATTGAGTAGAGGGACAGGGCTTTTAGCCTATCTGTGTATGGTAGATGTTTGAGGCCCTTGATTCTCCTGAGGAACCTCTGTGGTCTCTCCAGCTGCTGCATGTGCTTTGCAAGGTACATGCCAAAGGGGGCATTGTACTCAATAATTGGCCTTATAAGGGAAGAATACAGGGATGTTATGACCTCTTTGTCCCTGGATGAGATACCCTTACCTATGAGGTGGGCCATGTAGAAAGCTTTCCGTACAGTGGAAGCAACATAGTGGTCAAAAGTCAGGTTGCTATCAACCTGGGTGCCCAAATCCCTCACTACTGATTATCTACTTAGAACATTGTTATTAATGTGATAATAGATGGGGATGTCACTCTTCCCAAAGGAGATGATGATGCATTTTTTGTACTCAGTTTGAGGCCATGTTTCTTGCACCAGTCATTTGTTTGGGTGAGACCCTCTTGGAGGACGTCCACATCACTTGGGGAATTGATGACTGTACCTAGCTTGCAGTCATCTGCAAACTTGGTCATCCATAGCCCACTGGTTTTGGCTTGCACCTCAGAGAAGTAAATCCCAAATAACAGAGGCCCCAAGACCAATCCCTGGGGTATGCTGCTCATTACGGGTCTACTGCTTGAGGTGGATTCCCCTATTTTGATTAGGTGGGTTCTATCAGTGAGCCAGTTTGCTACCCATCTGGTAACATATGGATTGATGCCTAGTTGAGAGAGTTTATCTACTATGCCCAAGTGGGGAATAGTGTCAAAGGCTTTGGCCAGGTCAAGGTAGGTGGTGTACACTGTCTTCCCCTCATCCATGGCTTTGGTGTCTGTCTCAAAGTAGTCAACCAGATTTAATAGACATGACCTTCTCTTGGCAAAGCCAAACTGTGTAGGGTCGTGTATTTGGAGGTTGCCAAAGTCCCTGTTAATGAGGTCCATCATAATCTGTTCCATGGCTTTGCAGATCAGGCTAGTTAGGCTGATGGGTCTGTAATTTCCTGGATCAGTGGATGCTCCACCTTTGTGTAAAGGGATGACAGTGGGTGTCCTCCACTCGGCTGGGACACAGCCGGTACTCAGGCTTTGGTTGAATAGGGCGCCTAATGGTGCTGCAAGTTCATGCCTGAGTTCATGTAGAATGCAGCCTGGGATGTTATCAGGTCCCATGGAGGCTGTATTTTTTACCGTTGAGAGGGCAGTGATGACCTGTTCCCTAGAGATAAGGGGTGGGGGCAGGTACTGGGGATGCTCTGATTTACTGATGGGGTGGACAGAAGGGAGAAGTTTTCGCTGAATCTGTCAGTCAGTAGATTGGCTATATTTACAGCATTTGTGTATGTGGTGTGCTTGACCAGCAGTTCTGAGCAGATCTGGGTGCTTCCTTTGAGACTGCGGGCATATGTGAAAAAGGCCTTATGATTGTCTCTAGTAGATGTGGTCAATTTGGACTCGAATATGGCTTTAGAGGATTTCACTATTGCTCTTATTTGCTTGTTCAGACTAAGGAGAAATTGCTTTCAATTGGGCACCTGCTCCTTCTTGGTCCTGGACAGCAATTTTTTCCTTTTGTTATATAGTTTATTTATTGCAGATATCCACCAGACAGGTTTACTCTTCCTTGTGGAGGATGATTTTGCCCTGTCAGGTATTCCTGATTCCATCTAAATAAATGCTTGTATAGTACTTTGATGTAGATTTGAACATTGGTGCCATTTCCTACAGTGGGGGAAGGGGGCTGTGAAGCTGTTTATACCATCCCTCAGGAGGTTGTAATCAACTTTGGAGAAGTTTTTTTGTTTGATCCTAGCTAGAGGGGGGTCCAGGGAGATTGTGACTTCAAAAGTGACTGCTTTATGGTCGGATCTTACCAGGAAGGATGATACCACAGGGATGCTGCAGTGGTTACTCATGTTGGTTAATACCAAGTCCAAGATATTATCACCTCTTATAGGGGTATCGACTAGCTGTTCCAAGGCATTTGCATTGATAAAATCAAGGAATGTGTGGGCATTTGTGTTCTGGCGTGAGTAGTTTTTCCAATCTATGGTTGGTTAATTAAAGTCACCCACGATCAGGGTAAATGGTTGAATCTTGATAGATTTGAAAAGGTCCAGATAGGTGGAGTGGGCATCTTGAGTCAAATTTGGGGGCCTGTAGCTAGCTAGAATTTGAATATGGGTCTTGTCAGTGGTTAACCGCATCTGGAGTATCTTCTGTGTGTCATACTGTTTGATCAGCCTGGAGGTGTGTGTGTCTTTAATATATATTGAAACTCCACCTACTTTGGCTTTGCTGCCCACATTTTGGTGTCTGAATGTATGATAAGATAAGTAACCAGGTTTCTGTGACTGCACAAATGTCAGCATCTTCCAGGGTTAAGAATACTTGCAATGAGTGCAGTTTCATGTTTAGACTCCTAATGTTTAGCATCATGACCTTTAATTTGCATTTTGTTAAAATGTTTATGTTGGTAGTATCGACCTCATGACTTTTCTTAAAAAAGGCACTATAGGGAGGCAATGGCCTTTGCTAGAAGCCTGAAGCCCAAGTGAGACAGATGCAGGCCATCTCTAGCAAAGCATCGTGGTCTATTGATCATATCTTCCCAGGCTGTCAGGCACTGGATCCCCCTGGAATGATACCAGAAACTAAGCCAATTGTTAAAGTCAATCATTTTCTGTTTGTATTTAGGCATCATTCTGGGTGACAATAGAATGCTGCTTAAGGCTATGGACATACCTGCCTGGGACACGTATTCAGTGAGCTCAATCATGTCTCTCTTCATATAGTCCAGGGAGGTACATCTCAAGTTGTCCATGCCAACATGGACTATGAAAGAGTCATAACAGTACCTGTTGTTGAGAGACTTGAATGTGTGTGTTATATGGTGGATTCTAGCACCTGACAAACAACTAACCTTAACTTTCTCCTTATCCAGCCTGGCATGGGGCACATCTGTGTGTCTCACAATGGAGTCTCCTATGACTAATATGTTGGGTTTATGGTTAGGTCTTAGTAACTGCGGTGGTGGTGCTGCGGTAGCGTTGTCGCCTCACAGTAAGACGTTGTCATGTTCGATTCTCAGCTAGAGTGTCTTCTGTGTGTAGACATGCATGAATGGGCGTACCTTCGTTGAAGGTTGTGCGTCAGGGCCGGCAACTCGGCACGTAAAAATATACTACCAATCATTAGCGGACCAGAGTTCCGCTGTGGCGACCCCTAACCGGGAAAAGCCGAAAGACACAACAACATGGTTAGGCCTTAGTGGTTGCGAGACACTGGTGTGTGGACTATGCATGGTATGTGATGTGGAGGGCTGTGGAGTTCTCATGTGTTTTTACCTCTGAAGTCTCCTTTGTTTGGGTTTGTTTTTGTTGAGAACCTCCGCATATGTGGGTGTGTGTTGTGTAGTTGTGGGTGGTGTTTGAGGTATAGTGATTGTGTTAGCAACCTTCTCAGTGCCAGATATACTGGCTTGTGAGGGAGAGAGCATAGACTCTAGCTTCTTTATATAATTACATCTCTCACAAATTGTGTTCCTAGATGGTAGTAGTAGATGGTTGCCCATGTACATAAGGCAGTTACTACACTCTCAGGTTGCCCATATCAACCAGGCTGGCAGGAGAAACCGTAGGAAATTGTCCGTCAATATTTGTTAGAATCTGAGGGAAAGAGGCCAGGGAGAGCTAAGGGGCAGGCCTAAAGCACAAATGCTTAAACCAAAATTAAGAGGCTTAGAATAACACTTAAAATTTAAATAGGCTAAAAACAAGCAATAATAAATGCAGCAGAGAAGATGCAGTTAAACACTTTAAAGAACAAGTAGCAGAAAAACCAAGATGAAGTGATAGAGTAGGAGGAGGAAACAGAAATACTGTAAAAGCAGCTGAATAAAGTTTTTTTTTTCCGGCATCTTAACTTTGATCATTTTTGCTTTTCCTTGAAAGATGGGTGTGAACTGAGTAACACAAAAACATGCACATTGCCAAGGACTATTCTCTCTCAAATTTGCTTTTATGGATAATATTATTAGTTAGGATTGCCATTCAGTCTGTGATGCCGTGAACATATTTCCCTTAATGTTACAGTATTTCTGGGCATTTTAACCAGTCTGATGATCAAACTAAAACTCTGTTGAACAAGACTTTATCTCTTGCCCTGAGCTTAATCTTTGATGGGAAGATGAACTCCATGGGTGGTAATTAGAGCTTTGAATGCCATTGGAAGCACTTGATATAGCAATCCCTACTCAAAAGCCAAAAGGCAAATGTCCAAGTCTGTTTGGAGTCCAAAAAAGGTTTTACACTTTCATAGGTGATTACTAGGCTAATGGCCCCAAGAGGCATTTTTAAGCCTAGCCATGTATTCCCATATATATATAATTGACAAGAAAATTTACCCAGGGACATATAGTTGTATTTAGGTGGCAGAGCATTTGCAAGCTGCCTCTGTCCACCAGGGGAATAGGTGTTAGTCCAGGGGTAAATTTCCCATCCATTGGTCCAGGTTAAATTTGAATAGGGTGAGGAACAAACTCTAGTCCATATGGCTGGAAAGGTTATTCCAAGGTATTGGTAGTCTCTGAGACAGATCTCTGTTCCTCCAACATGTTCTGTTTATGTTACAAATGAGCTTTAGGTCCTTTGATTGAGTATTTATAGTGCTGTTAGACTTGTTGATGTTCGACAAGTCCTTCAGTACTGGATCAGATGATGCCTTATAAGCCAGTCACAAATCACCATTCTGTAGGAGATTGAGTATAAAGATAAGGCTTTGAGGCAGTCTGCCTATTCCATGTGGGTTATGCCTTCCATTCTTTTTTATGAGGAGCTTCTGTATGCATTTCAGTTGTTGCTTATTCCAGATTAGCTACATACCAAAGGGAGCATTGTGCTCTATTACTGGTCTAATGAGAGTCGAATAAAGTGAGATAATGACATCTTTGGTCCAGGATATCATACCTTGCTAGTGAGTTACACAATATTGGATGACTTCTTACAACAGTAGACTCATGTTGGTCAAAAGCTAGGTCACTGTCTACATATATTCCCAAGTCCCTAACTATTGGGTCTACTCTTAGGGTTGTGTTGTCTGTGTGGTCATTTCCATGGAGGGTTGATGTTCCAATACATGCTGTTATGCATTTTTTGTCATTCAGTTTTTGACCAAGGTTCTGACACTAATTATTGGCTTGCGACAAAACCTCTTAGAAGATATTATTGTCTTGAGATTGTGACAGCTGATCAATGCAATGTTTAATTAGTGCTGAACGAATGAGGACATTTCCAACAGTAGAGTTCTCTTTTTGCTCCACTGTTGTGCAACCTTTGAGTAGGTTTATTGAAGTTTGGGGGTATGGAGGCGGCTTGCCCCGCCTGCAAAAATATACCCACAAGATTCGCTGAAAGGAATTTTGGCTGCTTATTTTTGATTGAGTGGCACACAATGATCTATCAACATTATTTCATTATCTTTGGGGGACTCTATAATCATGCTGAGCATGGAGTTATCCACAAAATTGGTCAACCAGAGACTTTTAATGTTAGTTTTGACTTACTTCTGAAAAGTAGATCCCAAAAAAGGAGTGGGCTTAGCACTGAGTTCATAAGGACTCCACTAGTAACTGGTCTTTTGTGGAGGTAGAGTTCTGTATGATGACTTACCTTGTCCTATCTGTAAGCCATTTGACTATCCAATGGATGACATAAGGTTTATTCCTAGTTTCCCAAGTTTATTGACAATACAGATATGAGGAACACTATTGAATGACTTGGCCAGGTCAAGATAGGTAGTGTGTAGCTTTTTGCCCTTGTTCATAGCTTTGGTGATCTTATCAAAGAATCCACCAGGTTAAGCTGGCATGATCTGCTCTTGGCAAATCCAAACTATGATGGATCCAGTGTCTGAAGATGTCCTATGTCTTTATTTATAATATGCATTATAATTCTTTCCATGCCCAAAAAATAAAAGATTACTCAAACATATAGATCTGTAATTACCCAAGTCAGTAGCCGGTCCACCCTTTTGCATATTGATAACTGCTGCATTCCTCCATTCACTAGGCATGAAGCCACTTTGAAGGCTAAGGCTGACCAATGATTCCAAAGGGCCAGATAAGTCATGTTTCCTTTTATGTTCAACAGGCAACCCGGGATGTTATCAGGGCCCATAGATACAGTATTTTTTTTTTTTTTGCTTTGGAGAACAGGTTGAGGACCTGTATGCTAGTGATAGCCATGTGTTATGGTCTTGGATATCTCCTTGGAGGTATCAGAGGGGATACAACAGTGTGAAATTGCAGCTACATTTGTCAACTTGTAAGTTTGTTATATCCTCCCACTCCATATAAGTGATGCCATTTACAATTAGTTCAGCAAACTGTTGTGTGTTACCTTTGAGGTTGTGTACATAGTTGAAGAAAGCTTTATAACTGGCCTTTGCCTGCAAGGATAACTTTACCCCAAGTAATAGTGGATGTGATAAGACTTCAGAGTTGCTTATATAGTTTAATGATTTTTTTTTTTGCCTTATCGGGCATTGCACTTCCTAACTTTCTCCATGGTGGTTTATTCTTTGGGTTAGTCTTATGCTTATTTTGGGTGAGTACAGATGCTTCATTGCAGATGTTTACATGATGGTATATGGTTTCTGTTAACAGTTCTGCAGTGGCAAAGGTGTTCTTGTGGTTTTCAAGAGGGGGGCTTGAAATATTCCCAGGGTGTTATTCAGTAGTAGGTTAGGTGGCTTATTTTTGAATAATTTCTTAACATTCTAGGTTTGGATATAGTGGCAGGTTTTAGTTTGATTTCAAAAGAGACAACATTATGATCTGACCTGACAAGTGAAGATGTAACACTCTGGTGAGTGCAAAGTTTTCTTGTGTTTGTGCTGATCAGGTTAAGATGTTGGTGCTCCAATTCAGTGTATGGATATCTGATCCAGGGTATTTGTGTAGACAAAGTACAGAAATCTCTGGTCGTGGGTATCGGATGTTGTGTAAGTTTCCCAGTTTATAGTGGAGCAGTTGAAGTCCCCCAAGACTATAGTGTTGTTCTCAATGCAAAAAGACTACAGTACATTTAGGCATGTAGTATGGGTGTCCTGGGTCATAGAGGGAGGCCAGCAGTTTGCAATAATATGTTATGAGATTTTGCTTATGGTAAGTTGGACATGGAGTAGTTCAAGTGGATTATACTGCTTGACCAGTCTTGAGATGTGAATGTTTTTCATGAGTATTGAGACACCTCCACCTTTTGTCCCATCCTGTGCAGTAGCCAGTCTCTGTAACTACACAGATGTTTATGTTCTGTAGCATAAATAGTACTTGGAGGGAGTGGAGTGGACTCCTGTCTTTGAGCAGTAATACCTTCAGACTGTGCTGGGTTTGCTGTGCTATGTTGGAAGGCTTATCAGATTGTCAGTATGGAGGTTGTCAAAGTTTTACCCAATATTTGAAAGCCTAAAGTGGGCAGGAGTAGACTATCCTTAGTGAAGAAGTGCACTCTGTCAACAATATTCTCCCACGCTTACAAATAGCGCACCCCTTTTGAATGGTACCAAAAACTAAGCCATCTTTTAAAGTCAGTTATCCTCTGCTCATACTGTAGCATCATCCTCATAGAAGATAGAATGATGCTCAAGGCTAGGCTTATACCAGCCTGGGATACACAATCTGAGAAAAATATCATGTCTCTCTTCATATAATCTTGAGAGGTGGGTCTGAAGTTATTTACACCCTACAATGACAGAGTTATACTGGTACTTGTGGTTCTCTGACTGAAGTGCCTCCATGATCTGGTGGATTCCGGTGTCTGATAGGCAGCTGACCATGACCCACTCCTTGCTCAGCTTCGTGAGTGGAACATCTGTGTGTCTCATGATGACCTATGACTACAATACAGTTTGTTTAGAGGTTTGCTTTATGGTTGTATGAGTAGGAACACCATGCTTTGAAGCTGCATGTGTCATTTTGAGTGTTGCGTTTGCAGAATGTTTGTGAGGTTGCTGAGGAACCCTAATGTTATTGCTGCATCTAGGAGGCATTGTGATTCGGGTAGATTACTTTTTAGGGCCTCAGCATATGTGACTCTATGTGCTTGGTCTACAGCATGAGTGGTGGGTAGAAAATGGTATCGTGATTTTGACAACCTGATAGATAGGTGTAGAAGCTGTTTGAGAGAACTTGCCTCCAGTGACAATGAATAGTTACATCTCACACACTGCATCTGATTGTTTAAGAATTAGACAATTGTTCGTAAACATGAGACAATCGCTACATCGTCTCAGGATGACCATATCCACCAAGTTGGCTGCAGAGGCAGAATGAAGTACCCATCCATGGTATCAGGTAGATTACAAGGGGATGAGATCAATGGGGCAATGCTTCCCTATATGCAAACCAGAATAGTGGGGATGCCTATGATTTTTTGCTACATGTTTGCTTGGATGTTATTGAGTTAAGAACTACACTGTGTGGTCTCACAAAGCACTGCTGCTCTATGTGCAAATCAAGTGCCCACCATGCAACCAAATACTCAGGAATTATCTGAGGCTGTTTCTTTATAGAGACATTTGGATTTTAAGATCGGCATCTATAAAAGGTGGTACTAACTGAAGTTGTGTGGTTCCAAATAGAGAGATGATAGGGGTCTGAATGGAGAGCTGTACTATTGCTGGAGTTGAATTCTTCCTCAAGTCTTGCTGAGTACCTTCATGACGTGGACCCTGTTTTTACAAAATCTCACCAAGACAACACTGATATATAGTCTGTATTTTATATAGCAATGTCATGGACAGAAGTAGGTTAAAAAAATAAAAAAGACAGCTGGATACACAAGTCCCAGGATAAAAATGTGCCCATCCCTGGTATGTGCACTGGTGCCAGGACAGGAAAAAATGATAATGTTGAATCCTCAAGACACAGAAACATTCCTACAATGAGGTTAGGCCAGGCCCAGGGGGAGGATGGCCTCCTGTTGTTGAAGGAATAGCAGTCCACAAAAATCACAAAAACTGATAGGCCAAAAAAGAGCCATAAAGATGACAGTGGACTACTGAGGATAAAAAAATATGTATTGTTACTGTTATGCAAGAAGTCTTGAACTTCCTGACAGAAGATACACAAAAACATTAAGAAAGAAATTAGAAGAAAGAAAAAATAATTGCATGAGAAAAACCGTCAAAAGCTTCAAATGAAATTTATGCATATTAATACAACAGATTCATGAAAAACATTATATGGACTAAGAAACCTTGCCCTGGTTTGGAAAAAAATAGTGAGTGAGGAAGTGCAAACATATAAAGAACAAATTCTAAAGATTTTTGAAAGGAATAAAAAAGAAATATGGACTTGGGAAAGAGAGAGCCAATATTTATGCAAAGGAGAAAGCCAAATTAATTTAAAAAGCAGCTCCAAATATATTTATAGAGAAATGCAGGCAAAGGCACCCAGATATGGAAAATTTCACAATACAAACAAATAAGACCACAAAGAGGGAACGTAGAACAAAAGATTAGTAAAACAGAAATTAAAAAATAGAAGCTGAATTATGGAATACCTGCTAAGTGAAGGATTTAGTGTAGAAAGTCTAACATGGGTTATGTCACAGCTTGATGGAAAAATGAGTCCCCCAAGTTAGGAGAAACAGTAGGACTGGGAGACATCTGAAGAAGAAATATGGACATGGGAAAGAAAAAGAGATTTAATATGGTGCAATATTTATCAAAGGAGAAAGAAACTAATCAATACAAAAAAGCAGTACAAATGATATCTGAAGAGAAATATAGGCAAAGGCATCTGGATATGGAAACTTTTACAATATAAAAAATAGTAAAACAAAGCAGGAAGTAGAAAACAGAATTAGTAATAGAGAAGTTAAAGAAACAGAAACTGATGTTATAAAATTACGTGGGAAGTGAAGGATTTAGTGTAGAAAAGCTAACTATGATAACATCATAGCATGATAGAATAATAAATCCCTAAGCTATGGAGAAATCAGTGGAGTGGAAAATATCTGATTAGTTGGCATATGAAGATACATTGGAGCCTTCAGTCAGAAACCAGTACACAAGTTCAGTTGGAGTTGCACAGCAAGGGAAGGAACAGGATACTGACACAGTCAGTGATGTGGCGTTATAGTGCAATGAGTTCCAATACGAAAGACCAATGGATAACACAGGATAAAACTGAAGAGAATGTTGTAG
The DNA here is from genome assembly GCF_019279795.1 of Protopterus annectens. Classification (NCBI taxonomy): domain Eukaryota; kingdom Metazoa; phylum Chordata; order Ceratodontiformes; family Protopteridae; genus Protopterus; species Protopterus annectens. The sequence continues at coordinate 405,343,427 of NC_056734.1, read as the reverse complement.
AATGCCCACAGGAAATGGAGAACAAAGAATTTGCCCTTAGTTTAGAAGAAAATGATGTAAGGGAATAGTATAGATTGACATACTAAGAACAATGAATGAAAGACACTACAGAAAGTCAATAAGATCCCAAATGTTAGAAGTTTGATAAAACAAATGAACACAGTAATTAAGACTGTTCATAGAAATGTATGTAATATAACAGAAGTAAATAGGACATATTACTGTGCAGCTAAATTAATAACAGATAAAGTCTTACAACAAAAACATGGGGCACTAAGGGAAAGGAAGGGGAGAAATCAAATGTCATCATGGAAGTATCGAATGGAGAAAACTATAAAGCATTTGATCAACAAGAGTACTCAGAAAGATAGACGTGATAAAAGCAGCATGCAGCATCAGAACAGACCAGGATCTATCATACATATTGCAAATAATAAACTAAAGATATCAACATATGCAGAAAAACTTAGAAGATATGCACAAACAAAATAAGCAATTTATTGATGACCCAAAAACTTTTATAGGGAATTATAAAATAAAGCAAAAGGAATATAAACACCACTATAAAGGAAGAAATATACACAGTATAGAGAAATATCTATGAAGATCCTGTGGAACATAACAAAGATGCTAAATGTATAGAAGAAATAAAAGAAAGAATAAGAAGTTCAAATGTACAAGATAAATATGAAGTGGAATGAAGTAACGGTCAGGGAAATTGAAACAAAATTAAGAAAAGCTCCTAATTGGAAACCCAGGTCCAGATGCAATACCTTACTTCTGGCCAAAAGTATTAACATCTTTGCATGATGATTTAGCCATGAGTAAGAATTGTTTATATGTGTACACCAAACAGATGCCAACCTGGATAACAGCAGGAAAAATGATACTCCTCCTTAAGGGTGAACCTACAAGTTATCCTAAAATCTAAAGACCAAAATCTTGTCTTCCAATAGTGTGTAAACTATACACTAGAACTGATGCCGACAGACTTTATAGTCATTTAGAAGAAAACTCAATCAATGCAATTGAACAAAAGAGTAACTAAAGGAAGTCATATGGAACAAAGGGTCATTTGTTGTTAAATAAAGTCATAATGAGAACTGTCAAAGGGGAAGAATCTAAGTATGGTATGGATAGACTATAAAAAAGCATTTGACAGCATCCCACATTCATGGATAAGAGTACTTACAGCTGTATAACATACAACCTACATTGATTGAATACATCACAGTGACCATGAAACAGTGGCAAACCACTTTGCAGCTAAGCCATCATAAAGGATCAATTATTATCCCAGGGATAAAAGTTAAAAGGGGAATATTTCAGCGTGGCTCCCTGTCACCGTTGCTATTCTGTCTTGCCCTTAACCCATTAGGCTGTCTACTTAACAGATTAGGTCATGGCTACAGTTTGGCTCCCAGAAAACATCAGTGTAAAGACTTTGCATCTTCTTTTTGTGGATTATTTAAAACTGTATAGTTCATCAGATGAGGAACTAAAAGCACAAATGCAAGTGAACAAAACTCTCTCAGATTACATACAAATGTCATTTGGTCTTGATGAATGTCACTTGGTCTTGATGAATGTCACTTGGTCTTGATGAATATGCAGGAAAGCTGCAGCAGCAAAAAAATAGCATTCTGGGACAGGAATGTGATATAAAGGAACTTGAGCAGGAGCAAGTGTATAAATATTTGTTGATTGATAAAGTACCAGCAATAAAACATGAACAAATGTGAATAAAACTTAGCAAGGGATATTTTAGAAGACTAAAATTAATACTGAAAACAGCCCTGACATCTAGGAACAAAGTCCAAGCTATAAACCAATTTGCTGTTTCTGTTCTAACGTACAGTTTTGTGGTGACTGACTGACTGGCCCCCAAAAGGCATTGGGTCAGTTGAACAGAAATTAAGTGCAATTTAGTAATGATCGATGCAGATATACTCAAATTACAATGGCTTGGTTGCCAAGCATTGGTATGTTCTTTATAAATGAACAGGCACAAAAATGAATAAACAGGCAAACTAGCCCACTTACTAATCACAAACAATACATTCTAAGGTTTCTACAGTGATTCCTAACATGAAAAAATACCAGACTATTCTTTAATGCCATTAGAGTACAAACCTAAATCTTCCTAATGTAAAATCACAGTAAGAAAGAGAGCCCAAAGTACAAAAACACAACAATCACCACAGTATCAAAGGTTAACAATTTTAAAATGTACAATGCAGAAGTACAGTCCCCAGAAATTAATACAGTGATATTCAACATTACTTCAAATTGTGAAGGAGTGCAGAAACTAAAAAAAAAATGCAGAAATAAAACAGCAGCACTTAAACATAACAAGAAAAAGGTGCAGTATAACAATGTAGAGTACTTATCTAGACTGGATAGCTTTGCATTGAAGTAGGCACCTCCAAATCACAATGGTGTGTTTGCCAAGCATTGGAAAACTCTGTATATAACAGTAACAAACATTTTTTTCTGTTTAATACTGCATCATCTTTCTTTTATTGTCTATTGAGTAGGCCTAGTGCTCTAACAATGTGTTTGTCAGCTAGAATAGATGAAAAAATGGGTTACCTTCTCAAAATTGCTTGCTATCAGTTACTACCCACCAGAGATCCTGATGGTCAGCCATTCTTTTTATTTTTCATTTTCTGTCCATTCTTGATATTTGACATTAGAACCTACAGCTGGAGTGATTAAGTGTCATGATGGTCTTTTGTTAAACTGAAGGTCTCTAATTACAATATGGTCATTTGAATATAGCACATGACAAATGCATTTCCGCGTGCTGTAAGGGAAGGTAACCCAATGTTTCAACAAGCTGTTATAGAGATAAGAAAGACAAAGAAAGTTATGCTCTCTGTTACTGTAAAAGTTGTAGAGACTACCTACCAAATTATTTTACATAAACCTGTAGTAATATTATCTTTTTAAGGGTAAAGATCTTATGATATTCAGGAGAAGTACCAAAGAATAACATTTTTGACAATTCTGAGAAACTTACTGTAGACAGTGCGAGGTAATCTTCAATAAGAATGAATCTTACGACTGTGAGTTTTCTACCTCAAGTCCTTTAAATTGTCATTTCATAATGTCCTGGCTATCTTATCTTACATATCTGGATTATTACTACATTCTCTAGCAGGTTACTAGACTACACAGGAAACACATTTCTCTGAGAGGATTATGGAAGCTAGTGTATGGGAATGAAACTAACAGATACACAGTAACAAAGCAGGATCCAGCACTAGGTGACCTAGTCAGTTGCCTAGCACCCCATATGGAGGCATTTTTTCTTTTAAGGGAGATCATGCATGTGTCACACACAAACATGCATGCCAATGTGGATGTAAATGCATTCCAAACCTGCGCACAGAATTTATACTAGCCATTTTATTGAGACAGACAGTGTGTGTGCGTGTGTGTGTGTGTGTGTGTGTGTGTTGCTGTATGAGAGAGAAGCTGTGTGTGTGTGTGTGTGTGTGTGTGTGTGTGTGTGTGTGTGCATGCAAGTGTGTGAATGTATGTGTGCGCGTGTACATCTGTGTGTGTGTGTGTGTGTGTGTGTGTGTGTGTGTGTGTTTGTTTTGCTGTATGGCAGAGAAGGTGTGTGTGTGTGTGTGTGTGTGTGTGTGTGTGTGTGTGTGTGTGTGTGCGTGCGCACGCTCACACGCACATGGAATTTAAACTAGGTGTTCATTGCTGTATGAGAGAGAAACCGTGTGTGTGTGTGTTGCTGTATAAGAGAGAAGGGGTGTGTTTGTGTGTGTGTGTGTGTGTGTGTGTGTGTGTGTGTGTGTGTGTGTGTGTGAGTGCATGCGGAATTTAAACTAGCCATGTGTGTCATTGTGTGTATGTGTGTGTGTGTGTTTGTGTGTGTGTGTGTGTGTGTGTGTGTGTGTGTGTGTGCGTGTGTAACATACCTCAACTGTCCAGATTATCACAGAATATCAAGATTTAGCCTCATATTTTTGGTCTGTTTCAGTTTCCTGGCAAATCACTGAGGAATGACGTCACTAAATAATGATGTATACACAAGTTTCAGACTTCATATCCTTCATAAAGTGCATGCTAACACAAATCTTGTTATTCTAGCAGCTTTCTAAGTTAAAAAGAGCAATATTTAAAATCTATCCCTATTTTTGAATGTCCATTACTTTAGGCTTTGTCTAGATTTCTTATAGTTTCATAGTTTCATAGTATAGTACTAGGCTATCTGCCCTGGGGCATTTGTAAGCCTAGCCATAGTGATGTGGCTTTTGCCACCCCATGAAATTGTACAAAAAATGTACAGAATAAATTTAGAATACTGTGCCTCTGTCTAGTAGTGACACAATGAAGGTCCCCTTATATAATAGAATTAGTTTACTGTGCCCCTGTCTAGCAGTGACACAGATGTGACCCCTGGGGTAAACTTACGATCTCCCATCCACTCATTAAGATTTGTCTTGAAGAGAGTCAGTGAGGGGGTCTGCCTAATATGAACTGGGATCTTGTTCCAAAGCATGGGAAGCCTCTGGGTTATGAATCTATCCCTCCAGCATGTCCTATTCATACTTGTGCCGAGGTTTAAGTCTTTAGCTCTCGTGGTCCTGATGGATTTGGATTTTTTGAGGTGGAGCATGTCCATCAGATCCTGTTTGGAAATGGCCTTGTACGTCAGGCAGAGATCACCTCTGAGCAGGCGGTATGCTACTGATTAGAGCTGAAGTTTCTTTAGTCTGGCAGAATAAGACATATGTCGGAGACCCTTGATCCTCTTGGTGAGGTACTTTTATGGTCTCTCCAGCTGTTGCAAATGCCGGGTGAGGTACATACCAAATGGGGCATTGTACTCAATCATGGGTCTGATGAGGGAGGAATATAGGGGTACAATGACATCCTTGGATCTGGATGTGAATCCCTTCATGATGAGGTGTGCAGGGTAGAATGTTTTTCTAACCACTTTGGCAACGTGGGTGTCAAATGAGAGGTCGCTGTTGACTTGGGTCCCTAGGTCTCTGATTACATTTTCTGTACTCAGTGGGTTGCTGTCTATGTGATAATTTGTGGGTACTTTGTTTTTCCCAAAGGGGATGACTATACATTTTTTGGCATTTAGTTTAAGGCCGTGACTCTGGCACCAGTTGTCCGTTTCTGTGAGGCCTTTTTGTAGGATCTGTGTGTCTGCTGGTGTATCGACTATGGCGCCTAGTTTGCAGTCATCTGCGAACTTTGTCAGCCACAGCCCTCCCATGTTTGCTTTAACATCTGAGAAATAAATGCAGAACAAGAGGAGTCCCAGGACAGATCCCTGTGGGACACCACTTGTGACTGGCTTTGAGTCTGAGATTGCTCCAGCGATTTTAACTTTATGGGTTCTGTCCTTTAGCCAGTTTGCAACCCATCTAGTGACATAAGGGTTTACTTTTAAGCTGTTGAGCTTATCTATGATGCCTGAGTGGGGTATTGTGTTGAAGGCCTTAGCCAAGTCCAGGTATACTGTATGGACTGCTTTGCCCTCATCAATGGCTCTAGTGACTGTTTTGAAAAAGTCAACCAGGTTTAAAAGGCAGGATCTGCCCTTTACAAAGCAGAACTGGGTGGGGTCAAGTGTCTGTAGGTCCCCTATGTCTCTGTTTATGAGTTCCATAATGATTCTTTCCATAGCTTTGCAGACCAGGCTGGTTAAGCTTATGGGGCGGTAGTTTCCAGGGTCTGTAGAGGCACCCCCCCTTGTGAAGTGGGACCACTGTTGCTGTACGCCAGTGTTCAGGTACATATCCCGAAGTAAGGCTAAGGTTAAATAGCATTTTTATGTGTGGGTTTAGCTCCTCTTGGAGTTCACGTAACACACAACCCGGGATACCATCAGGTCCCATTGATGCTGTGTTTTTTGCTTTGTTTAGGGCGGTTCTCACTTGGACATCTGAGATGACAGGGAGATTACATTCAGCTGGGATAAGTATTTCTTCTTTTGGGGGTAAAGGAGGGGAGAAATTTGCACTGAACCTGTCAGCCAGAATGTTGGCAATATCTGTGGGTTCAGTGTATTTTTTGTTGTTTTGAACCAACTCTGAGCATATCTGAGGGTTTCCGCCCAGGTTTCTAACATAGCTGAAGAAGGCTTTGTGGTTATCTTTAGTGTCCTTAGCAATTTTTCTCTCAAAGTTGGCCTTGGATGTTTTTATGAGAGAATGTAGTTTTCTGCTAATGTTGATCAGAGATGTCTTCCCTTCATGGGATTTTGCTCTGACGTGCAGTAGCTTCCTTGATTTGTTATACAATTTGTTTATGGCTGAGGTCCACCAGACAGGATGCTTACCTTTGGTGGAGAGGGACTTGGATTTGTTTGGGATTGCATGATCCATGCATTCTTGGAGATGTCCATAGAAAGCATTTGTGAAGGATTCGGTATTGTGGGATGTGGTATCCACTGGCACAGTGGGCTTAAAGGATACCATCTCAGTCTTAAGAAGAGTGAAGTCTGCTTTTGAGAAGTTTTTCACTGTGGTCTTTTGTGCTGGGGGTGGAGGTGGGATATGTATATCCAGGGTGATTAGTTTGTGGTCAGATCTCACTAGTGAGGGGTATACTTCCGATGTGAAGCATTTTGTCACCATGTTTGTAATGATCAGGTCTAGTATATTATCTCCCCTAGTGGGAGAGGTGACTAGTTGTTCCAGTGCATTTGAATTTATGAATTCCAGGAACCTTTGGGCTAGGGTATTAGGGCTATAATAATGTACCCAATCTATGTTTGGGTAGTTGAAGTCTCCCAATATGATGGTATTTTGTGATACATTCATATCCTCCAATGTCTTCAGGAAGGCTGAGTGGGGTTCTTGAGATTGGGAGGGTGGTCTGTAACATGCTACCAGTTGTATAGCAGTTTTGCCTATGGTTAGTTGCACCTGTATGGTCTCTGATGCTTCATGTGTTGCTACTAACCTGGAGATGTGGGTGTCCTTGATGAATATGGACACTCTCCCTCCCTTTGTGGTTCGGCCCGGGTTTTGGGGCCGAAAAGCATGATACGAGGTACAACCTGGTAGCACTGGGATGCTCTCAGGAGCCTTGAACCAGGTTTCAGTTACTGCACAGACGTCGATGTTCTCAATGCTGAGGAGTGCATCAAGTGCCTGCATCTTGAGATTTAGACTTCTGGCATTGAGCAGCATTACCCTTAGTTTTTTTCCATTTTTGTTTTCTAAGGAGGTGGGTTTGTCTTTTGAGCCTTGCCTAAAAAAGGCACTATGGGGGTGGCAAGAGCCTTAGCCAATATCCGGAAGCCCAGTGGTGACAGGTGTAAGCCATCCCTTGTGAAGCAGCATGGCTTGTCCAACATGTCATCCCAGGCAGACAGACATTGGATGCCCTTAGAATGACACCAGTACTTGAGCCAATTGTTAAAGCTGATCATCTTATCTTTGTATTGTGGTATCATTCTTGGTGAGGGCAAGATGCTGCTCAGGGTCAGGGTCATACCAGCCTGGGCTACATAATCAGAGAGCTCCAATATGTCTCTTTTCATGTAGTCCAGGGAGGTACGTCTCAGGTCATTCACACCAGTATGGACAATGACGGAGTCATATTTGTACTTGCTTTGGAGTGACTTGAGTGCGTGTGTTATGTGGCGGATCCTAGCTCCCGATAGACAGCTCACAGTCACCTTCTCCTTGTTCAGCCTGGTCAGCGGGACATCAGTGTGTCTGACTATAGAGTCACCTATTAGTAGTGTATCAGGCAAGGTGTTTGGCCTTAAGGGCTGTGATTGGTTGACACACTGATTTATTGAAGTATGTGTTGCATGTGTTTTGTTTTGAGGTGGTGGATTTTTGGATGTCTGCTTTGGGAGCCTCTGTTGTTTTGGTAAGTTTTTTATTAGAGCCTCCGAGTATGTCTTTGTGTTTTTATGGGTTTGGTTTGCAGTTGTGGTAGGTCTATGTTGGACTGGGATTCTTGTGTGTGTGGTTGCCATCTCCTCCTGTCTGGTCATGCCAGCCCTGAGTTGAGAGAGTTCAGCCTCCAGTTTGGCTATATAGTTGCATCTCTCACATGTATTTGTGTTTGTTGGGAGGAGGAGAGGGTTGTCTGTGTACATGAGACAATTGTAGCATTGTCTCAAGATACCCAGATTGACCAGCTGAATTGGAGACGACGACAGTAATCTACCACTCGACATGCTAGAACAGTATAAGGGAGTGCTGTACCTTTAAGGGAAGTGGATATTCACAGGGGTGGTAAGTAGATGTAGTACTTTACTTAATACGAGAGTGCTTACTTAGTAGAGAAGTATTGAGAACAAGTGCTAGGCTTATAATATAGTGAGTAGTCTGGTTATATTAAGAGTAGAGCTTCCTTAAGGGAAAATTTGAAGAGCAGACTTGGCGGAGCCAGAAAAAGTTTAACCTTGTTTAACCACAACCGCGCAAAGCCATGCAAACGTGGATTTTAAACAGTGAACTACAAAAGAGCTAGAAATGGTCCAAAACAACCAATTACTACAGCTTCTTGTGCTGAGGTCACTTCCTACAGGGACAGGTAGGCTGCTCAAGGCTCCCCACTCCCACTGGTGAGCAAAGAAACTTCCCTCTATCCAAGTAAGGTAATGGACAACACAGGAACTACACCACAGCCCAGAATACAGCAATGTCTGTAAACTGGTCTAAACTAGTCGAGGAGAGGTGGGAAAACAAGGATTATTTTTTTGTTTTTTTGCTTTTTTGGTAGAAACACACAGAAAATGCAGAAACAGTGATAAATTAGTTACACAGGCTAGCACACTTTAGTGGGCAGCCTCCACAGTTAAATTAAACAAACAAACAAACAAACTTTCGATCAAATTCGACTAAAATGTAACTTTAAGTGCAGATTTTAAAATAATGCAGCAAACAGTTAAAAAACAGTTCAAGCTAGTTCAGGGTAAGCTACAGCAGCTATTCCAAGTGAAAAAAAAGCAAAGATACGTAAATCCAGAAAGTAGTCGCTTTTCTGAGTTCCCTGCTGCTAGGACCACTCTGCAGAACCACGAGGAGCTTGTCTGAGCAGTATAGCCAGAAAAAAATTCCCAGAGGCGGATTTTAAACAGTGAACTACAAAAGAGCTAGAAATGGTCCAAAACAACCAATTACTATAGCTACTTGTGCTGAGGTCACTTCCTACAGGGACAGGTAGGCTGCTCAAGGCTCCCCACTCCCACTGGTGAGCAAAGAAACTTCCCTCTATCCAAGTAAGGTAATGGACAACACAGGAACTACACCACAGTGCAGAATACAGCAATGTCTGTAAACTGGTCTAAACTAGTCGAGGAGAGGTGGGAAAACAAGGATTATTTTTTTGTTTTTTTGGTAGAAACACACAGAAAATGCAGAAACAGTGATAAATTAGTTACAAAGGCTAGCACACTTTAGTGGGCAGCCTCCACAGTTAAATTAAACAAACAAACAAACTTTCGATCAAATTCAACTAAAATGTAACTTTAAGTGCAGATTTTAAAATAATGCAGCAAACAGTTAAAAACAGTTCAAGCTAGTTCAGGGTAAGCTACAGAAGTTATTCCAAGTGAAAAAAAAGCAAAGATACTTAAATCAAGAAAGTAGTCACTTTTCTGAGTTCCCTGCTGCTAGGACCACTCTGCAGAACCACGAGGAGCTTGTCTGAGCAGTATAGCCAGAAGAAAATGCCCAGAGGCGGATTTTAAACAGTGAACTACAAAAGAGCTAGAAATGGTCCAAAACAACCAATTACTACAGCTTCTTGTGCTGAGGTCACTTCCTACAGGGACAGGTAGGCTGCTCAAGGCTCCCCACTCCCACTGGTGAGCAAAGAAACTTCCTTCTATCCAAGTAAGGTAATGGACAACACAGGAACTACACCACAGCCCAGAATACAGCAATGCCTGTAAACTGGTCTAAACTAGTCGAGGAGAGGCGGGAAAACAAGGATTATTTTTTGTTTTATGGTAGAAACACACAGAAAATGCAGAAACAGTGATAAATTAATTACACAGGCTAGCACACTTTAGTGGGCAGCCTCCACAGTTAAATTAAACAAACAAACAAACAAACTTTCGATCAAATTTGACTAAAATGTAACTTTAAGTGCAGATTTTAAAATAATGCAGCAAACAGTTAAAAAACAGTTCAAGCTAGTTCAGGGTAAGCTACAGAAGCTATTCCAAGTGAAAAAAAAAGCAAAGATACTTAAATCCAGAAAGTAGTCGCTTTTCTGAGTTCCCTGCTGCTAGGACCACTCTGCAGAACCACGAGGAACTTGTCTGAGCAGTATAGCCAGAAAAAAACGCCCAGAGGTGGATTTTAAACAGTGAAGTTGAGAAGAATGGATAAGAGCAGGACAGGTTAGTCAACTAACATGATTAGTCTCAAACCCTGTATGTTGGTTACAAGAGACAAGAACCTGAATCCTCTGCACCAACTATCTAACTGAGAAGGAACTGTCAGTTATGAGCTTCAGTACATTTTCAGGGAATTATGAGTTTCACTGCATTTTCAAGGGATTATGAGTTTTAGTGAGTTTTCATGGAATTGTGAGTGTCAAGGTAAGATAATTTTACTGTTGCTCATGCTGTCTGTTCAATGTGCAACTGTTTTGTTTAGCAAGTGGTGGTCTGTGTTTGTGCTGTAGAATTTGAAAGCAGTGTTAGTAGCATAATTGCCTTTGCTGCAGAAGGCTGTGTATTCTACTCCCACACCATGTAGATGCAGTGTTAATACTGTAGTGCCCTTTTAATTGCTGATATTGTGGTGCATATTAAAGGGAAATGGGGGTGCTGCACTCCTGAGGGTGTCATTCTTTGTATACGAGTCCTATTAACTATGAATGTGTTGTAGATTTTCCAGCCATTCTCTATTGTAATATTACCAGCTTACCAACTTTTTTAAATGTAACATAGGCTATTAATTCTTCACGGCTAGCAGGCACTGAATTTGTAGATAAAACACTAAAAATGTAAAGTTGTTTGCAGCCACAACCTCTTCATTAGTTACAGATCACTTTAATGTGGAATTATTCAAATGGCATTTATGCAAATGTTGTGCATATTGACTGATATTGGTGGATTGTAATGACAGAGGTATGAGTGGCCTTTTATGGTTGAAATTTTCTGAAATGGATAGTTTTGTCATTATTGGTTCATACATTTTGTTTCATTGCTTACTGGAAGAATGTTTGACTACAAACTGAAAACACATTCTAACAAGTGGTGTATTACACAAGGAATATAATTTAATACAATCAGGAATCTGAATTGAAGAATACATACATGTATTCATGGCCCTAAAAATATGTGCAAGGAGCCTATGGTTTGAGAACAACCCAAGGGTAAACTTAATCCTCTACTGGCCAGATGCATTTTATTTGAAGGTGGGTTTTAATGCCATTTCAATTAATGTGAGTTTCAAGGGCAGGAAAGTTGACTGCTCATGCTAAGTCTGTTTTCATTGTGAGACTGTATTGTTTGTGCTGTAAACTTTTAATTTAAAACTTGTATTTCAATATCTGTAATCACTGTAAAAGTAAATAAGAAAACAGTATGCTCACTGACAGGTTTGAATAGTGCTTATGGTAAATGGGAAATAGCCAAATAATGGAACACTGGAATGGCTGTGAAGGGGGCTGCTGTGGTAGGGACTGCTCTGGGGATGCCCCAGTCTATTACCCTGCCTAGGGCCCCATTTGACCATGATCTGGCTCTGCACAATAGTGTTATACTGACAGCCTTCGCCAGTGTTTTCCACTGTACATTAGCCAGTCATGATAGCCTTTCTTGTATCTCAAGCACAAAGTGAGATATAAGAAGGTTGTTCTGTTTCTCTCTTATTTATAAAGTCAGTTGTCACATGCTGACACATGCATCTAGTTTAATTGTTTCAATTACTATGATGGAGCTTTGGAAAGGATTTTTTTACTCCTACTGTTTTTACATTATAAAAGGAGTTTACTTTAGGTATTCAACTGTCCACCTTCTACAGAAACAGTTCATTGCTCAGCCACTGGACATTTATCCAGCATAATAAATCTTAGCAGGGGTTCTGGGGGAGCGTGGCCTGGTTTAAATGTCAACCACATGTAGGGGAATGATAGACTGGATCACTTGTTCATAGGTTCATTGGTTCATAGGTCAGTACTTGGCTAGCTGCCCTTGTGGGGCAATATAAGCCTATCCAGTTTCCCTTTCTGTGCTCAAAATAACTTATCCCATTCGGTTATAGATTGGCCTTACCAATCCCATGGTCCATAATTATAAACTACCCCTAATGAGAATAACTGGGGTAATACCATAGATAATTTGAAGGGCCCTATGAATGGATTAAAGTATTTAGAAGCTGCATGTGTTTATTAGTAGTATAGGGGGCAGACCTGGGATAATTGTCTGCTTTCTATCCATAGATCTAAGTTGTGCTTGAAAATGGACAGTGATGAACTTTGATTTATGTGGATGGGAAGCCTGTTCTGTAGCACTGGTATCCTCTATGAAATATACCTGTCCCTCCAAACCATTCTATTACTGTTACAGACCAGGTTTAGATTTCTAGACTGAGTATTTTTGATGCCATTTGACTTGTTGATGTGCATGCAGGAAATCCATCAGTAATGGGTTGGTGGATGCTTTGTATGCCAGACACAGGTCATCTCTTAGCAGTCTGTAGGATATGTAGGATACTGATTATAGTGACAGGCCTTTTGAATCGGTCCATGTAGGATATGTTGTTTAGGCCATGGATCGTTTTAATAAGGTATCTCTGTGGGCTTTCCAGTTGTTGCATGTGTCTGGACAGATACATGAGAGAGTCATTATATTCAATGAATGGCCTAATGAGGGTCTAGTAAAGGGGGACAATGGCATCCCTAGATGTAGACATGATGCCTTTGTTTATAAGCTGTGCAATATAGGATTTTTTTACAACAATACACACATGTTGGTCAAAGGTTAGGTCACTCTGCACATAAATCCCAAACAACTGGGTCAACTGTTAGGGGCATATAGTCAATGTGGTAGTTCCCTGGGATAGATGACATCCCAAAAGGTTCAACAATGCATTTTCTGGCATTTAGTTTTAGACCATGATTTGGGCACCAGTTATTTATTTGAGACAAACCTTCCTGCAGGATGGCTAAGTCATATGGGGATTCAATGACTTCTCTTAGCTTGCAGTCATCTGCAAATTTAGTCAGCCAGAATCCTTTGGTATTGGCTTTTACTTCAGAAAAGTAGATGCCAAACAAGAGAGGTCCCAACACATAACCCTGGGGGACTCCAGTGGTGACTGGTCTCTTTGGGAGGTAAGTTCCCATATTTTGATTAGCTGAATCCTATCTGTGAGCCATTTGGTAATCCAGTGGGTGACATAGGGGTTTATTCCCAGTTATTTAGCTTTTCTACTATGCCAGAGAGGGGAATTGTGTCAAAAACTTTGGCCAGGTCAAGGTACGCGGGTGTGTACCTATTTGCCTTCATCCGTTGCTTTGATGATCTTTTCATAAAAGTCCACCAGATTGTGTAAGCATGGCTTGCCCTTGTTGAATCCAAACTGAGACAGGTCCAGTGTTTGTAGGTTCCCTATGTCCTGGTTGATTAGTTCCATGAAACGTTTTTCCATGGCTTTGCATATGAGGCTGGCCAGACTTATAGGTCTGTAATTGCCTTGGTCCTCCCTTATGCAGGGGAATGACTCAGCTGTTCTCCATTTCCTAAGTACAAAACCTATATGGAGGCTGTGATTGAGCAGTGTTTTTAGGGGTGTGGATAAATTGTACTTCATCCTATTTAAGATACATCCAGGGATTCTGTCAGGATCAATCAATACAGTATTTTTAGCTTCTGATAGCACTTTTAGGATTTGGTCTTGTGTGATAGCTGGAGGTGAGCCAGTTTCAGGTATACCTTGAGGACAGATGGATGTGGAAGAGGGTTAAAGGTAGACCTAAATTTACCTGCCATCAGGTTAGCTGTATGTTCAGTCCTCTCAGTGTAGGTAACATTGTTCAAAATCAGCTCAGTACATTGCTGTATTGTGCTTTTGAAATTACAAACTTAACTAAAATATGACTTGTGACGTCTTTGGCTTGGGTAGTCAGTTTAGCCTCAACCTTGGCTTTGCTGGATTTTATTAAGCTCCTGTGTTGTTTGTTTATTTCAGTGGCAAGGGTTCTAACATTCTTACTTTTGGCCAGAATTAATTTCCTTTTATTATAAAGCTTATTGATTTTATGGTTCCACCATGTGGGCTTGTTTCTGGGGTTTGCTCAGCACGTATTCCTACAGGGTACAGTTACATCTGTGCAGCTGTTTACTTGCTGGTATAGTTTGATGGTGTACATTTCTGTGTATTTATTGGAGTTAACTGGGTTTGGTGGGGATTTGAAGTTTGCCAATGTATCACTTAGGAGTAGGTATTTTGTCTTAAAGAAATTTCTAAAGGTATCTTGGTTAGAAGGGACCTCTGGTTTCAGTTTTATTTTGAAGGAGACTGCTTTAAGGTCAGACCTAACAAGTGTTGCTGTATGCAAGGACAAGAAACAAGAGGTTATTCCCCTAATAGATTGTTATAGAAATCTTGAGATACCAGTATTACTTTAATCTTCCCTGAGCTGCATGTGTATACAGTATTTTATGTGAATGCCAGTGACTGAAAACATGAATACAAAAGCTGCATGGAAATACAATGTCTGGCTAAAAGGGTATCAGCCAAGATAAGATAGTGCTTATGAATAATTCCTCTCTTTATCAAGGCATAATTATTAATATAAATAAATATTTATATTGAAAATAATTCCTCTAATAATCAAATGTCAGACAACAGATGCATACTAACTATAAGACTTTGCAGGGTTTTTTAGGACTGTCAGCTCAGCCTGCTATTAGGATAAAGATAGACTGGAAAGGTCACAGCAGCCTGAAACAAGGGTCACACACTGGCACACACTGATGTATTGTAACAGCAGGAATGGCTCTTCTGTTAAAAGTTGTATAAAACATGTATTAGTCAGTACTTTCCTATTTCTATCAAACATTTCTAAACTATATGTGTTGTTGTTGTGTCTTTCAGCTTTTCCCGGTTAGGGGTCGCCACAGCGGAACTCTGGTCCGCTAATGATTGGCAGTTGATTTTTACGTACCGCGTTGCCAGCCCTGATGCACAACCTTCAACGAAGGTACGCCCATTTACGCATGTCTCCACGCAGAAGACGCTCTAGCTGAGAGTCGAACCGGACAGCATCTTACTGTGAGGTGACAACGCTACCACAGCACCACCACTATATGTGTAAAGAATGCAAATAATGTGAAATACATAATTTGTAAAATGTACATAGGTTCATAGGTTAATAGGTAGGTACTAGGCTATCGGCCCAAGGGCCTACGCAAGCCTAGCCAACAAGGTTCCCTGGCTTATGCCACCAAAGCAAGTTATTTTCCTGTGCCACTGACGAGCAGACACACAGAAGTGATCCCCGGGGTGTATTTCCTATTTCCCATCCACTCATCAAGATTTTTCTTGAAGAGTTCTAATGAAGAACTTTGCTTGACATAGATGGGTAGCCTGTTCCAGAGTATGGGAAGTCTCTGGGATAGGAATCTATCCCTCCAGCATGTCCTGTTTATTGTGGTGACAAGGTTTAGGTCCCTAGAGCGTGTAGCTCTGAGGGATTGGGATTTCTTTAGGTGTAGCATGTCCAACAGCTCTGGGTTTGACATAGCTTTATATGTTAGGCAGAGATCACCTCTGAGTAGGCGATATGCTACAGAGTAAAGCTGGAGTTTTTTGAGGTGGTCAGTGTAGGACATTTGTTTGAGTCGAGTAATTCTCTTTGTGAGGTACTTCTGTGACCTTTCCGACTGCTGCAGATGTCTTGTGAGGTACATTCCAAAAGGGGCATTGTACTCTATAATGGGTCTAATGAGTGATGAGTAGAGGGTAACGATGACCTCTTTTTTCCTGGATGAGAACCCTTTTATGATGAGGTGTGCCACGTAGAAGGACTTCCTAACTACTGTGGCGATGTGACTATCAAAGGAGAGACTACTGTCCACCTGGGTCCCAAGGTCTCTTATCACGCATTCGGTGTTAAGTAGATTGCTGCCTATGTGGTAGTTCATGGGTACAGAGTTTTTACCAAAGGGGATGACACTGCACTTTTTTGCATTGAGCTTGAGGCCATGGCTCTGACACCAGGCATCTGTCTCAGAGAGGCCTTTCTGTAGGATGTTCACATCATTTGGGGACTTGACTATGGCTTCTAGTTTGCAGTCATCTGCGAACTTCATTAGCCAGAGGCCTTCTGTGTTAGCCTGTACTTCAGAGAAGTAGATACCAAACAGGAGCGGTCCCAGGATGGAACCCTGTGGTACTCCACTTGTCACTGGTTTGAGGTCAGATTTGGAGTTTGCAACTTTTACAGTGTGGGTTCTGTCAGTGAGCCAGTTGGCATAGAATGGGGGATGGTGTCGAAAGTCTTGGTGAGGTCAAGATAGGCTGTGTGAACCACTTTACCCTCATCTATGGCTTTGGTGACTGCCTCAAAGAAGTTGATCAGGTTCAGGAGGCATGATCTGCCTTTCACAAACCCGAACTGGGTGGGATCCAGAGTTTGGAGGTTACTAATGTCTTTGTTTGTGAGTTCCATGATGATACATTCCATGGCTTTGCAGACCAGGCTCATCGGGCTAATAGGTCTATAGTTCCCGGGATCAGTGGTGGCTCCCCCTTTATGGAGTGGGATAACTGTTGCTGTGCGCCATTCAGTGGGCACTAAGCCTGATGCGAGGCTATTATTGAACATGGTGCTTAAGTGGGGAGCCAGTTCATTCTGAAGTTCGTGTAAAACGCAGCCTGGGATGTTGTCCGGTCCCATGGATGCTGTGTTTTTGGCTTTAGAGAGTGCAGCTTTCACCTGTGTAGTTGTGATTACAGGGACTCTGCATTCTTCCTGTATAGATATGGGCCCTTTAGGTGGTGAGGGGGGGTAAAGTTAGCACTGAACCTATCTGCCAGGATGTTGGCAATATCAATCGGTTCTGTAATTTTCATGCCTTTGTGCTGTAACTCAGAGCAGATCTGGGTGTTGCCATTGAGATTCTTGACATAGCTATAGAATGCTTTGTGGTTGTCCTTGGAATTAGTGGCAATTTTATTTTCATAGCTAGCTTTGGAGGATCTTATAAGGGATCTCAGCTTCTTACTGAGGCTGACCAGGGAGCTCCTCCACTCATGGGATTTTACTCTCTTTTGCAACAGTTTCTTCCTTCTGTTGTACAGTTTGTTTATGGCAGGGGACCACCAGATTGGCTTCCTTTTTTTGGAGGATAGCGTCTTGGTTCTGTTTGGGATAGCACGATCCCTGCACTCATGTAAGTGCTTATAGAGTGCATTTGTGTAGGATTCAGCAGTTGTAACTGTATTGTCCATCTGCATGGGTGTCAAGAAGTTCACTACTTCTGTCTTAAGAAGCATGAAGTTGGCTTTGGAGAAATTTCTTACTGTGGTTTCCTTAATGGGGGGTGGGGGTAGGATGTGGATATCAAGGGTGATTAGCTTATGGTTGGATCAGACCAACGAGGAGTTGACTTCAGGTGTGGAACACCGGTCACTCATGTTGGTAATGTATAGGTCTAGGATATTGTTGCCCCTGGTGGGGGTGTGGATAAGTTGTTCTAGGGCATTGGAGTTTATGAATTCCAGAAAGCATTGCACTAAGGAGTTAATACATGAGTAGTTTTCCCAGTTAATGGTGGGGTAGTTGAAGTTGCCCATTATTAGGGTGTTTGGTTGAACCCTAATATTTTCCAGTACATCAAGAAAAGAGGAGTGGGAATCCTGGGGCATGGTGGGGGATCTGTAGCAAGCTACAATTTGGATTGCAGTTTTGTCAAGAGTTAGTTGCACTTGGTAACCTCAGATGCATTATGCTGAGCAACTAGCCTGGAGGTGTGGATATCCTTAATGAATATGGACACCCCCCCACCTTTGGTGTTTCGGTCCAGGTTAGATGGCCAAAAAGTGTGGTATGAGTTATAGCCTGGTAGTGCAGGGGGTGCTCTCTGGAGCCTTGAACCAGGTCTCAGTCACTGCACAGATATCGATGTTCTCCATTTTAAGGAGTGCCTCAAGTGAGTGCATTTTGAAATTTAGACTTCTAGCATTGAGTAGCATTACCCTCAGTTTTTGCTTGCGTGTTCCTGTTATGGTGGTGAATTTGTTACTTGAACCCTGCCTAAAAAAGACACTATAGGGGCAGCAAGAACTTTAGCCAGTATCAGGAATCCTAGGGGCGACAGGTGCAGGCCATCTGTGGCAAAGCATCGTGGTCTGTCGACCATGTCATCCCAAGCAGACAGATACTGGATCCCCTTTGAATGACACCAGAGGCTTAGCCAATTGTTGAAATCAATCATTTTGTCCTTGTACTGTGGTATCATTCTGGACGATGGCAGAATGCTACTCAGGGCTAGGGTCATACCTGCCTGGGCTACAAGATTGCAGAGCTCTTCCATGTCTCTTTTTATGTAGTTCAGGGAGGTACATCTCAGGTCATTCACACCAACATGGACAATGACAGAGTCATATTTGTACTTGTTGTGAAGTGACCTGAGTGCGTGGGTTATGTGGTGGATCCTGGCCCCCAACAGGCAGCTGACAGTAACCTTCTCCTTGTTTAGCCTGGTGAGTGGGACATCAGTGTGCCTGACTATAGAGTCACCTATGACTAGTGTGTTGGGTATGTTGTTTTGCTTTATTGGCTGTGTTTGAGTGGCACACTGAATCTGTGGGCAGTGTGTCATTTGGGTTGTGTTGGGGGATGGAGGTTGCTTGTGTTTCTGCTTTGGAGGTCTCTGTTGCTTAGGCAGATTATTATTGAGAGCCTCCGCGAATGTTTTTGAGTTTCTATGTGTGGATTTTGGTAGTGTAGACGTAGTGAGACTATGTGATGAGTGTGGTGTGGTGCAAATGTTTACCTTCTCCTCATGACTGTCAGGTTCAGTCTTGGTTGGTGAGAGCTTTACCTCCAGTTTGGCTAGATAAGTGCATCTCTCACAGGTTGTAGTGTTGGGTGGTAGGAGGAGAGGGTTGTCTGTGTACATGAGGCAATTTCTACATTGCCTCAAGATGCCCAGATTCATCAGATAGACAGGGGAGAACAATGGAAGCTGACCCTTGGACATGCCTGAATAAAAAACTATTTTCCTCTAGATAAGTGAGGAAAGTGAGTACAAGAGTTGTTTTTCCCAACGCCAGTGAGAAAAGTAAGTACAAAACCTGTTTTCCTTTAGGTAATGAGGAAGACTGAGTGCTATAGTAATTAGTAGCTTATTTAGTGCTTACAAGTTCTGAACAAGTGCTGAGTATGAATAAGCACATTTAAGTGCTAAACCTAAGAATCTGTATCTGCACTAGACGAGTTACAGGACAGAAACAAGTGCAAATGCAGGCTTTCAAATCAGAAAGTTGAGAGAGATGGAAGATTGCCCAAACGGCCAATAATTACAAATTCTGGGCCAGAACCACTCCTTATGTGGTAGACAGGTTACCTAATGCTTACCACTCCCACTGATAAGCTAGAAGGCTTCCCTCCAACACAGAAAGGTTTGGGGGGCTCAGAAGCTTACAAACAGTCCTGGATACAGCAAATCTGTATCTGGAACACTAGTCACAGGAAAGGTAGGAAACAGGCTTACAGTTTTTTTTTTTTTTACAGAAAAGTAGCAAAATATATGCCATAAACATCAAAGAATCAGGAAATGTATGTTATTCTACTTCATACATTTTCTATAGAATGAATGACGGTCAGATGTTGTGCCTTGCATATGTATGCTGCAAAGCTGCAGACTTTATATGAAGTTTTTATTAAGCTTTTGTATTGTACTACTTTGTAAGTTGCAAACTTTCATTAGTTCTGAATTATTCAACAACAGTAATAATGTAAATATGAACTGCAGCTGTAACAATAATAAAAAGTCTTTCTCATTAGAAATGTTGTGATAGACAATTAAGCAGTAAGAACATATGATGATAAAGCTAGCTGAAGAAAGGAATGCTGACTCTGTACTTTTCACTAAAAAGGGATAACAGGTTTCTTCCCTTTTTAGTGACAAGTACAGGTCTCACCCAAACAAATGACTGGTGCCCGAAACATGGCGTCAAGCGAAATGCCAAAAATGCATCATCATCATCCCCTTTGGGGAGAGTGATGTCCCCACAAATTATCACATTAATAAAAATGTCGTAAACAGGCAATCAGTCATGTGGTGCTTGGGCACCCAGGTTGATAGAATCCTGACTTTTGACCATCATGTTGTCTCCGGTATATGGAAAGCTTTTTACATGGCCCACCTCATTAGTAAGGGTATCTCATCCAGGGACAAAGAAGTCTTAACATCCCTGTATTCTTCCTTTATAAGAGCCATCACTGAGTGTAGAGCCCCTTTTGGCATGTGCCTCAACAAAACACCCTGCCAAAAGAAAGACTACAACCATTTCTGACAAAAAAGGTCAAAGGACTAAGTTCACTTAGTTATTCAAACAGATTAAAAAGCTTCTTGCTTTCCTCTGTCTCTCACTGGCCCCTATAAATTTCATCACTGGCTTGCTTTCCAGCCTAAGAAATACCCTGCCTTAAGAGACTTCCTCCACCTCAGAAATACTGGTTATACTTAAAACACTCCCTACAAAGACTACAGCCTTCACTGCAACATAGCTACGCGCTCAAGAGACTTGAACCTCAGCACTGAAATAAATAGGACATGCTGGAGGGACAGATTCATAACCCAGAGGCTCCCTTCACTCTGGAATAAAATCCCAGTCCAGGTTAGGCAGAGTCCCTCATTGACTCTCTTCAAGAGGAATCTTGATGAGTGGATGGGAGATCATAGGTTTACCCCGGGTATCACTTCTGTGTCACTGTTAGACAGAGGCACAGTATACTAACCTCGAAAAAGGGCATAGCAAAATAAATTTAAAATGGGTGGCGAAAGTCAAACACATTCTGGCTAGGCTTATAAATGCCCTAGGGCAGATAGCCTAGTATGAACCTATGAACCTATAAACAAGCCACTCTGTACGGACAGGTTCTTAACACAAAAACTTCAACTTCTGTAAAAAGCTCCTCTCATTATCAAACAATGTAGTTCAGCAACATGACAACTGGATGGATAGCCATAAATGTACTCCTTGAATAAGCAGCATAACCTTCATCAAACTGGATGAAAAATCCACATACTAAACTTTCCTAGCTGGATGGCTAAGATCTAATATTGGTTACTCAAGTTTACTTGCCCAAGACGAGGGGCCTATTTAACTAAGAATTCCATTTGCAAAAATATATTCAGTATACATATTAAATCTCTCTCTCTTTCACACAGTCACACACTCACAAATGGAACCCCTACTTCTAAAATAGGCAACCTCAGTAATCACATGACACACACTCACTGAATGAAATTGTCTGGAAGTAAAAATATCTG
The DNA here is from genome assembly GCF_019279795.1 of Protopterus annectens. Lineage (NCBI taxonomy): Eukaryota > Metazoa > Chordata > Ceratodontiformes > Protopteridae > Protopterus > Protopterus annectens. The sequence goes on along the minus strand of NC_056734.1, from coordinate 405,321,949 downwards.
AAAAAAAATCATACTAGAGATGGACTCACCCATCCAATTTCCCACTACCAAAAGGACCATCAATAAATTAATAAACAACTGCTCAGCAAAAATTAAATCAATAAGAAATCCATAAACTCTCTAAGATCATACTACATACTGGAGTAAACATATAACTTCCCTCCAATCTAAAGCCATTTGACATTCAGACATTTTAATTTGTGCAGAAGTTATTTACAGACTGACAGTTTACTGAGCTGTCACACTAGCACTCCATGCTTACATCTGAACCATTGAAGCATACTTGTCTATTCCAAAAGAATTAAAGTAGCTTAACAAGAAGGTCATTTGCAAGGTTACATGGCAGTTTATATTGGAAATAGGTAAAGATATTAAAAAGGCTCTATTTCTTGTAATTTTGCTGAAAAGTCTTCCAAGGTAACTACAACCTTCTGATTTAGTATGGAACCATACCTCTCAACCTTAGAGCAAGAAATCTGGAGAAAGAGAAAAATAAAATTGAGACACAGGTCCAAAAATTGCTATGCATCACAGACACTATTGAAACAACTGTAGCTGCAAACGTTATACATCACTTATAATCTTTCTATCCCATCATTGTCAGTTAAGCATTATATGGCTCATTCAATCCTGCCATCTTTTGCAACAAAGAAAACCATGCTTTGAAAGGACAACTGCATTAAAAATAATAACTAAAACACATTGCATCCACATCCTGCAACTTCCTACCTGCAAACAACCACAGAGCTTTCACTGAAGCTAGGGCTGCTTATTCCCAGGAATAATAGCTCTCCCTAATTAAGTATAATGGGATACAATCTACCAGGATGTGGACTACCTGAAATAAATTAAATTGTGGCCTGCAAATTGCAAGTGCACTTTGTTTAATTAAACTATATTTCTAAGCCCACTTATTGTATTTTTTCAGTAATATCTCAATATCCATTTCCAGGTCACTTTACAAGACATTGGCAGTGGTAGACTTGGTATCCTCCAGATCCCTACAGGACCACACTCATACTGCTGGCATTGTCCATTAAATATAAATATCCATCCACTGCAAATGGCAAGAAGCTATGTCTTAAAATATCTACTTTTGACATGCCTACTACCCAAGTATCAAGTTTTGAAACAAAGAAATATATTCTCCACAGTCCGTAAGTGTCTGTCTTTAATAATCATCTACTGTTGGAGCCCTCCCAACACACAAATACACACATACACACTAAAACCCACAACATTTAAAAAAATGACATTGTGCCCACCTGATTTGCCAGTACTGATGATCCACCAAAGCTATACTTATTGTTGTCTAATCTGCCACTGCTTTGAACCCACCAATGACAAAACAGTACTGGGTGCTTTTTTGTTTGTCAGAAAAAACAATTCAACTTTATATGCTACAGTCCCACAAAGTCAAGCCACTACTGACTCACTGACCTTAGGCTGCTGTCTCATTCTTACTCCCGGGAACTGCATTAGCTTGGATGATTAATTTTATTTCCTAAGCAAAAGACACAAATTGGAAGATGAAGCGAAAATCCATACAGTTGAGAGGTATGATTTCATATTCAATACAACACTCTGTCAGGAAAGCTGCACTTTAATGAAAGCGTACTTTTAATGTACGATATATTTGTGAGCTAACTTATTTGTGTTCAGTAGGTAGATTGATTGTCATTAGCCTCTTTGTGCATGTGTCTCTCATTGTCTCTGTCATGCAGACACACACACACACACACACACACATACACACACACACACACACACACACACACACACACACACACACACACACACACACACACACACACACACACACACACACACACTCTTCTTCTACTTTCACATACACAAACATTCTGCTTTCATGCATGTACTCACAGACTCACTCACTCACTCCATACTTGCGTATTAACACAGGTAAGTGCTGTCCCTTTCAAAGGTAATGGCGGAAAATCCATACATGAGTCCATCTTCAGCAAGAACACACACACTGATTCTTTGGCATGAAATAACGGTGGGAACACACAGATCCCTCTTTGGCACAAAAAAATCAAAACTAGAAAGGTGCTTTGGTGCATGTGCACTCCAACAGAGTTATAGGTCAAAAACAAAAAAATGTGTTTTCGAGCATGCGTATATTGATGTTGCAGTTAGAGGTCAGGGGCCGCATGGAAAAGCTCTGAGGACCGCGTGTGGCCCACGGGCCGTGGGTTGGACACATCTGCTCTAGTGCGTCATGCTGCTTTATCAGCCTTGATGCAAATCTTTCCTGAATGTAGATTGATACACCTCCACTGTTTTTCACCTCTTGTGCAGTAGCTGGTCTAAACATGCAGAAGGCATTATAGTCCTGTGCAGCTGGAGTGCTCTCTGAAATTTTAAGCAATGTCTGAATCTTTACACAAATGTCAATGTCTTTCAGGGTTAGAAGGGCTTGTAGGGAGTGCAGTTTCTTGTTCAGGCTTCTAGCATTGGTCAGTAACACCTTCATATTTACCTTTGTTTGTTTCATTATGTTTGTAGGTTTATCCATTTGGCAGAAAGACCTATTTGTAAATGAATCTATGAACGCTGTTGTGATATTTTGAAAAACAAGACTAATGCCCTATATAAACAGATTTTGATTTGTACTGATTTTTCAAAATTTTACTTTGGTACATGATGAGAGATGGGGACACTGGGAAACACAGATTGAATATAATGGCCACATCTCAATAAACTCATTTTTAAAGTAATTTTTATGAACAAATGTTGTGATAGTTTTGCGTCAGGCTTTGGACAGTTGATTAACATAGGACTTTATTATTACAGTGTTATTGTGTGAGTTTTTATTTTTTATTTTTATTTTCTTTGTATTAAATTACATAATGTACATTTCTTGGATGTTCAATAATATATATTTTTAACAATTCATTTTTAAATTTTGTAATCACTAATGTATCTACTTAAATTTTTCTGTTTTGGTTTGTTTTTTCTCCCTACAGTAGTTTATAAGTATATTTATTTAAATGTTTCTGTTTTGGTTTGTTTTTTCTCCCTACAGTAGTTTATAAGTATATTTATTTCTGGTGGCCCTTTAAAATTTTTTTTACCTAGTTTGTCATGCGACATAGGCATCTAGTTAAGGAAGCCATTTTGATTCAAACCGTTCTGGTTCTAATGAAGTCCTATTGAATATATGAGAAGAAAGAATGTGACCTACTGTTTTTATTTTACTTGGGGAATAAATTATTGTGAATTCTCAGCAGGTTGTGTGATATTGTTTGTTTTCCCTGCAAACACTGAATACTATGTGTGCCTTTGTAGTTGTTTTTAGGTTTATCTAGTTGGTATTTGCTAAAAAAGGCACTAGAGGGGTGGAAAATGTCTTTTCCAATACTTGAAACCCTAGAGAGGACAGATGGTGGCCATTCCTGGTGAAGCAACATGGTCTGTCAATCATATACTCCCAGTTTGACAAATATTGGACCTCCTTTGAATGTCAGCAAAAACTACACCAATTATTGAAGTCAATTATTTTTTGCTCATATTGTGGCATCATCCTTGGAGAAGGTAGAATGCTGCTCAATGCTAAGCTCATACCTGCTTTGGACACATAGTCTGAGAGCTCCACAATGTCTCTCTTTATATAATTCAGGGAGGTACACCTCAGGTCAGTGACACTGGCATGAACTATGGCAGAGTCATACTGGTACTTGTTGTTCAAAGCCATGAGTAGATGTGTGACCTGATGGATCTCTAGGGTTTGCATTTGAACTCCTATTGTAATTTACATATGTACAAATGAATAATTATGTAATCTTCCTTGGAGCTTTCCTTCCCGGGTCTCTGCTGAAAACGGGCTTCTGGCCTAGTCGGGCACTACTCAGTTATCAAATGTAAATAGATAAATAAATAAATAAATAAATAAATCCTGGCACCAGACACGAAACTAACCATCGCTCTTTCCTTGCTCAGACTGGTAAGAGGCATAGCTATGTCTTACAGTGCAGTCACCTATATCAAGAATGTTTGGTTGGGTCGATATACCTCTCAACTGTACAGGTTTTCGCAGAATGTCCAGATTTTTGTCTCATATTTTGGATTTTCTGGAAAATCATTGTTAAATTATTGAGGGTTAAAGTAAAAAAATTAATGACAGACATTTGAGTTTCAGACTTCATAACCTTCAGAAAAGTTATGCTAATGCAAAACCTCTTGTTCTATTAATTTTCTAAGTTTGTAAGAGCAATATTTAAAAAGTGCCCCTATTTTTGGGCCTTTGATCCCCATTATTGATCACTGTGTCCAGATTTCTTGTGCTATGACGTTGAGAGGTATGAGTCAATATCTGGCTTATGGGCTCAGCATCTGTGGCTTTGGGGACTCCTTGTGCTATGTGAGGAATTAGGCTTAATATGCTGAGTGTGCTTTGTGCCAGTGTTATGTTTTGGAGTTCTTCGAGGTTTAGGCAAATTAATCTTTAAAATCTCTGCATTTGATGGATTATGTGTATTGTGATGGCTTTGTAGAAGTGTGATGTGTGGTGTACTGCTGACAATTTGTGTGTCTGAATTTCCTGTATGTAAAATGTTAGCCTCTAAGTTCATTGTATATGAACATCTGTCATATATGTACATCTCTCACACACTGTTGAGGTATATATGATTCTCAGACAGCATGAGACAATTCTTTCACTGTCTCAATATACCAATCTCAATCAGGCTGGCTAGAGAAGTTGTGGGGAAGTGCTGGTCCATGATATCAATAGGAATGACACTGGGTGCAGGGGCAAGTATAATTGCTTGGAGTTCAGTTTTAGAGTAATGTGTGGGTGGACTTGCTACTGAGTATTTAAATTTCAATACAAAACAACTAGCCTGGAAACCTTTTTCTGCCACTAGCAAGAACTAGAAAACTAGTTATTGTTAAAAAAAATAACTAATTTGATACTAAAATCAGTGTAAGCAGTACCAGTACATTCAATATTATGCAATTTATCAAAGGTCTTTGAGCCTGGTGAGTAGGTTAAGAAAAGGCTGGCCTTAGGTCAATTGGACCACTTTGGCCCAAAAGGGCCCTTCTCCTTCAGGGGGCCCCAAAAATAGACTATGACAGGGTCATTATGCCTTACATGACCTAGCAATTTGCCTAAGAGACACCACAGCAGAACTTACAAGACATCTTCCTACTGTAGTTTTGCTCGCATAGTAGTTAGATAGTTACAGTGACTGTGGTGGTGGTGCTGCGGTAACGTTGTCGCCTCACAGTAAGACGTTGTCCTGTTCGATTCTCAGCGAAAGCGTCTTCTGTGTGGAGACATGCATGAATGGGCATACCTTCGTTGAAGGTTGTGCATCAGGGCTGGCAACCCGGTATGTAAAAATCTACTGCCAGTCATTAGCGGACCAGAGTTCCACTGTGACGACCCTTAACCGGGAAAAGCCAAAAGATACAACAAAGTAGTTAAATAGTTGCAGTCTTGTTAGTGGAATGGACAACATTTCCCATCATGCACTACACCAGTGGCTAGTCCAGTATATTAGTACCTGCAGCTTCATGCCTCCTGTTTGGCTCACAGGGTTAGGTGATCACACTCCCTTAACAGTCAGGTTCTGCTGCTGAGTGATCAACAGGGTTTTCAACCCAAAACTGGTTGGATTAACCATCTAGTTTCGTGTACCACTCTAGTTACTGTTTTATTTTGCTTCTCTTGATGATATGCAGCTTATGAATGTTTGTTAATGAATAAAGTTACAATGAATAACTGGAGTAGTCAGTCTCAGACAGCATAAAAACAAATGCTAATAAGCATAAAATGCAGATACTGTGATGAGAGGTAACCTCCAATCACTAAGACGTATGACAGAATGTTACCAGTTCAGTAGTATGGTAGAGAAATGCTTTTTGCAGTCACAGATAGGAGTAAAATAATCCAAGACAAGTGATATATGAGGTGTACATGCTGAGTGGTGGGAGGCAAAAATGGATAAAAAATGATTCACTTTGCTGAAAGTGTTTCAACAGTAAAACTACAGAAAACAAGGAAAGAAACAAAGTCTAAACAATGTAAATATGATATTGTTAAGTAAGAGTAAACACAGAAAAAGTGTAAATCAGGAAAGTATGTATCATCCGTGAACACAAATAATTAGCTGTGTACAATAATTCAGTCAGTAAAATAAGTAGTAATATAGGAAGGAAGAGTACATGCTCACTGTCATAAGACAGTATAGTCTAATGTCTCTAAGGAGAAAATAATATACACTATGCAGTATGTACAGCCATTAGGCATGTAATGTGAAGGATAGTAAGGTAGGAGTCAAATGAGGGGAGGCAGGAAAGGAGGGAGACATAAAAGTCAGAAAAAATAAAATACAACAAAAAATATGGGGAGAACTAGGCAACATATGGAGCTATCTTCTATCTAGGTTTAGGAGATACATCCATTTCTTCAGGAGTTTGGGAACTTATTTACTGTTAAGCCAGGGTGTACCCATCTAGTGACACACCATGTTGACACAGGACCTCAGTGGCCCATCAGGCTGGCTCCTTATAGTGTACTTAAGTTAAAGCAGACCTTGCGAGAGGTGCTAACTACAAAAAAAGTTGGGTCATGGTGCTGGTGGTGGTGGTTGGGGGGAGGGGTAATCTAGGAGTCCAGTAGTTTACCTCTGTTTTAACATGTATCATGACAAACTGTAACCTATTAAATAAACATATTACTTTATTTTAATATACAGCATATTATGTATACCAACTCCAAGACTACACTACAGTGGGGAAAAGGGTAAATTGCCCGATCCCCATTGTACCATGATCTCCATATGACAGCTTTGACTTTTTGGAAATTTGATCATATGGTCTCAGACAAATGAAGTTTGACTTTCTGAAAAATCGATCTTCTGAAGGGGATTTGCCCAATGGACATACCTGGTTAACAAATGCGTATTATTACTGTCATTGCTTTGTATCAGAATTAATATTTTTCAGTTAAATCCTATATGAATGCTGAGGCACAATGGAGCAGTGAATAGCTACATCACAGCATCTGACTCACTGATTTGGTTCCTAGTTGGGGTATCTTCTGTTAAAAGTTTGCATGTACTTTCTGTGTCCACTTTAGTTTTTGCTGGGGTCTCGTACATCTCACAGAAATGCTAACTGGTGAATTACTGATTCCATAAATTGCCCATAGTTGTGTGTGTGAGTCTGTATGTATAGGCTTAACCAGGTAAATGTACGGTTCCTTTTCTTATCCTTTTCAGCAGTGATCTCAATCATAAGAGCAATGTAAATACAAAATATGTATATGGAAAGTTTCAAGAAACAAAAGTATACTGAGAAAATCCAAATAAATTAGAGAAAAATGTGTTGATCTTTGCACAGATAATGACCATATGACAGGACAGAACCCTGGACCATAGTGTTGTGAGGCAGAGATCTTTACACTAAGCTGCAGTGGTTCATTGTCTGCTTATTATTAGCTGAAAAGTCTGCATCATTGCTTGCATTTAACAGAGCCCCCAAAAGCAACATGGGTAAGTTAGTCAAGAAAAGTACAGCCATGACTGACTGGATTTGAGATTTTTGTTATGCTTTAGAGTTATCCATTCCCAAACAGTTTGACTAGATCTTGGATTGTTTGTAATAGTAAAAATATTTATTGTTTGTTTGTTAACTGAGTGAGAAGGGCTTGTACAAGACATTTTCTAATCAGACCAATATTTATTTATTATGCAATTCTTCTTCTTCTAGCTTTTTCCAGTTAGGGGTCACCACAGCAGATCATCTGTCTGCTCATGATTGGCAGTGGAGTTTTACAGTGTCGAGTTGCCAGCCCAGCACCCAACCTTCCACAGAAGGCACACACACATGCATGCACTTACACCTAGGGCCAATTTTGGAGTGTCTAATCCACCTACAGCATGTCTTTGGGATGTGAGAGGAACCTGGAGCACCTGGAGGAAAACCACGCAACCACAGGGAGGACATGCAGACTCTGCACAGAAGGCAACCCAGTTGAGGATCGAACCGGCGAACCTCTTGCTGTGAGGCGGCAATGCTAACCGTTTTACCACTGTGGCTGCCCTATTTATTTATTAGGCAATTCAAATGATAAAACAATTGCAGGTGAGGAACCCCAGTTACATACCTACAGAGCTTCAACAATAACAGTGATACACACAATAGTGTCCGTTAGTTTTTTTTTAAAGTGCATCCACATACATTTAAAATGATGTAGCTAAATAAAAAAAAAATATCAGGCATACTTATTTAGAAAATGTGCAGGGAAATATTTAGCTCAAGAGAGTGACCAATGTTGATAGAGATGTCCACCACAAAGAGGGGAAATGGAGCAAGAAGGTGAAGTCAGACAGAAGTAGACATGGCAGAAGGCATAGTCATAAAGCAGATGGTAAGACCATATAACCTGACAGAATTTAAGACAAGACAAATGGAGGCTGAGGGCATCAAACAGTGTACTACAGGAAGCAGCTCATAGATGCTCAGATCTTTAAGCTTCTGTGCCAACTGTCAGATTTTATATATAAAACCTGCAGGAATTCAGCTCTGATGAAAAGCAAGTTTTATGGTAGGAAAGAATATAGAAATCTGCATAACAACATTTAGGCACAGAGCTAGCCACGCTCCTAGAAGTAGACACATTTGTATTCTTTAGCCAGACAATCCTTCAGATGTCTTTTGAAGTGGGTGAAATTATCCTCAAGAAATAGTTTATTCAGGTAATCTGTTCCACGAGACAGGGCAAGCTTTGGGGAAGAGCAAAAAAGAACCGGGGTCTGATTAATCTGAGAGAGGAGCTTAAGCACAGTCAATAGGATGATTCTTGTACTGAAAGCTTGTTAGGCATTTGTTATTCTGCAGTTTCAAGGTAAATGTATTAAGCATGCAGATAGCTCTGACAAGAATTGGGAGCCATTTGGCCTTTTGTATGGATGACCACTGGTACATATTTGCATTGGATAAATACATAAATCTGAAAATCTTGTTTTCTGTGGTTTGAAGTAAAGAAGAGTTATGTCCTGACAGTGATCCAGTAATGAGTAGGGCATATTTAAGCCTTGATATAAGCATGTTGATTACTGTAGTCCAGTGTGCTTCAAGTTTACTTAAGTGATAAATGTTGTAGGCTGCGTTCAACTGTTAAATAAAGAAATTTAGAAGAGAGCATTCTGCAAGGAGATGGTGTTACCTAAATTGATCCCCAGATATTTTTGTTCAATAATGAATGTAAGTGGAGTATTGTAGGGATCGATGATAGAAGGTGCTATGACACTAGCAAGTCCACGTAGAATGACAGTAAAGTTATTGGCTTTAATTGGAAGTTTATTCTCAGCAGTATGTTCCTGCTTATGGAGAAGGCATTTTTGTAATAAGTTTAACTACTGATGTGGTTTATGGGCTACAGTAAAGACTATTATATAATTGGTGTATAATCTTATGCTGAAATGGGGAATATCCTAAGGAAGGCTGCTAATGTAGAGAGAAAAGAGAAAGGATGCCAAAACAAAACCTTGTAGGACACCTTTGGTATGATATTCTGGGCTAATCCCATGTCTAAGACTATAGATAGTGAAAGATCTGTGTCCAGGTAACTCTTAAACCATGTAATAATGTCTAAAGGGAAACTGTACTCTGCAAACCTAAGTAGTAAATGCTTACAATTTTACTGTTTCATAAATGTATTTTAAATGTAGAAAAATAGCCCTAATAAGTTGTCTTATTCACTAAAAATTTGTGATGTTAGTGAGTCTGGAAAAATGTTCAAAATAAATTTAAAACACACCCTAACAAGAGTGCTGTATTATACAAGGAATGTAATTTAATACATTCAGGAAGGTGTATCAAAGTGTTTGGGTTTGTGCTAAAATTAGGATTAGGGGAAGAGGGTTATGTGCCTTAAGACAAGAGGTATGTGTGTGGGAGGCACAGGGGGGTTAGAACTTGTAAGTCATGTGTAGGGTTGAGGTTAAAGCCACCCTTTGTGTGGTGCATCCTTTGTGTGGTAACCTAACTCTAGCCCTTTACATTAGTTTACCAAAGACCCTTCCCTAACTGTAGTGTCAGTGTCTTTAAGTGACCCATCATTTGGCACTATTGGGAATGGTACATACACTGCAAAGATGCTCAGAGCTCCTGTAGCACCTGGATTAGTTTAATCAAAGTTGTGCATAGGATTTGAAATGGTTAACTCAGTGCGTCTGATGGCTGTATCTTGAAACACCATTGTCATTGCCTTTTTTCTTCACTGCAGGACTTGGAGCAACAGACCCTGATTTATTGTGGGCCATGTTTCATGTAGATGTAGACTTTCTTAGTGCTAGCACATATTTTCTATTAAAAATATTTATTTATTTATTTATATTTGTTGAATGGGAGTGTCCTCAAATATCCTCAGAACTATAATCCAAGCAGTCCATCCAGGGAAAAATCATGAGATTTGCACATTTAGTATGTACCACCAGGTCAGGTTTTACCCTAAGAAGGTTATATGCCTTCAAGAAGATGATCCTTCTTCCTGTCTCATTTACTTCACATTAACAGGAGCTCTTTGTGGCTAAGAAAACTGTATCCAAATGAGCTGTATCTTTTTTATGTCAGTCATGGATATTTGTCCTATCTTTTATTTATTTATTGACATTTGATTACTGGGAAAGTCCAACTGGGTAGGTGCCCACTTTCAGCAGAAGCCAGTCAGTGTAGTACTTGTTAGAATGTGTTTGTTTTTATGTGTGTATGTGTAGTAGTAAGTAGTAGACTAGTTAGTACAAGACAGTAAATTTTATTTTTATATACCAGAACTTTATTTTAGTTTTATACAAGTTCAAAGTTTTGTGTTAATAATATAATAAATAATTTTATGTTATTTAAAGAAGGCTGAAGGCAAGCACAGCTGCACCCAGTGTTATTTTTTCTAAAAGAATATTGTATTAATATTGTATTTTAGTTTTGCACAAGTTCAAATATTAATGTAAAAAACACTATTGTTCTTCTTCTTATTTTGTGTTTCATGATCATATTTTGGTTGTCTGTTCTTCAGTTTACGTTTAAAAGTTGGTATCCCACAAATCCACCAGAGTGGGCTGGGCTACATAATTATGTATGTGAATTTTATGTTAATCAGCATACAGATTTATACCTATTTTTCATGAGCCTTTTCCAGACTTTTGATGGTTCCAGGTTGAGAGGTATGGTTATGAGACTGCAATTTATGTGCAGTATTTTGACTGGAAGCCATTTTGTTTCTTTGTTAAGGGGTCATATTTTTAGTGTAGTCAAATAGATATAAAATATAGACATAAATATTAAAATAAGATAAAAAATAAAAAATGCAGAATACCAAGGCATACTTGGCATAAGCATGACTGTGCCCATTTAAAGAAGTCATTGAAGGCCCACTTGCTTATCTCAACCCTTAGCTGCCGTCAGTAATGTAAAGTGTATTTTTTCTTGCCAAGATATTATTGAGGTTCTTAGGCACTGAAGGCTATATAGGGGTGGGGTTGGGGAGTGGGAAAGAGAGGCAGCTGTCAGATTACAGGTTCTGAAATGGAGAGTGCAGGTTCTGCCTCCCGCCTTGCATGTCCCCATGGGGGGCAGGGCAGTGTTGTATTTACAAGTTTGCCAGTGAATTTGGCATGGTGGACATGACTCTAACTAATGTTACCTACAGTAATGTGCATGATGTTAGCTGCTCCATCCGGCTAGGGCCTAACAAAACCATCCCTGGCATATAGGACAGACTATGTGGTGCTGTCAATTGTTCTTCTACAGTTTCACTTGCCCTTTCCAACCCAGTGACTGTTGTGGCAGCCCCAGCCCAGCTCCAGAGGTAGTACAGAGGGCATGAAGTAAAAGTAGTTGGAGCAGTATTCTACTTTATTTATTTCTTCTTTGTTGACTGGATTAGTCCCACTTGGCTAATAGCCTGTTTCAGGGGAGAACTGAGGTGGTATTTATACTACAGGGATGAATTTGGCCAGGGATTGGGGAGCTTCCCTTTCTCTTTTTTAATAGTTTAATAGTTCTAAAGGACACACTCAGGAGTGCAACACCCCCTTTATGCTGCATTACAGCAATCAATCTATCTGGAGTGAGAATAGAACCCACAGCCTCCTGCACCAAAGGCAAGTGTACTGACTGCATTGAATAAAAGGGAAAATATATTTGTATAGAATACAATATGTAAAGGAAACTATAGGTACACTTCATTGTGCAAGGACACTTGGGAATGCTCAAGATCTTTGCAGTTTAAAAACCAGCACTGTACCTGTCCTATCTACAAATATGTATGTCTGATTAGATGCAGAAGTCAGACAGCCAATAGTTTGCTTTGAGACATTATAATTCAGCTGGATGTTATAGTGAAGGAAGGAAGGATGCCCTCCATCAAATTAAATATAAGGCCCTGTTGATACTTTTTTTGAAACTGCCACATGTTCAGGATCTTCACTTTTATTCCTGACATGTAGGACCATTCCGCCATGCTTGATTTTCAAAGTATCAGATCAGCCATAAGTGATATCTCTATACTTGGTCATAAATATCCATTGAAAAACTTAGTGTATCTGTAACAAACTGAATCTTTTTTCAGAAATTACATTCTCATCATTCTGCCTATTGACCACTGCCTCCCACAGACTTCCAAGAATAACAAACTTCAGCCCATAATCAGAACTGTAATATCACAATGGAAGGCATGCACTGTTGCCGAATTATTCTGTTGTATAATCAGCTCAGCCTCTTAAATGGAAGAACAGTAAACAATTTAAAATGAGACGTTACATTTCTCGTTTCACTCTGACTACCAAAGACAAATAAACTTTGGATAAAATAATAAACCCAAATAAATAATTTATGTATTACTCTTCCACAGCATTAAACAAATCTTCAAAATGGTTCTCTGACTGACTTTGTGTTCAATGAACAGTGCACTTAGGTTGAATGACAGTGTGTTTGTTTTGTAAAGATTTATTATTGTCGAATTAGCTATTTAGCTTATCATTACATGGCTGGATAATGTGGCAGTAACACCCACATGGTTTGTGGATTGTAAAGCATTTTCCAGATTGCAGAGAATAAAGCACTTAGGCCATGGCAAATGAATGCAATCTATAAACAACAAAAGTGGTTTTATTTCTACTGTTTTTTCTCCTGTGTCACTTCTTTGGCTGTCTTAGTGGGAGATTTGCACTTAACAATGGAAATGGAGAGAAGAATGAAACGCTGTAAAACCAGCTTTCACGATTAGCACTCAGGTACTTTTATATATTTTTTCTTTGCGAAAGTCTCCCTTTAATGTGATACACCTATACCATTATATTATCATTAAGTAAGTCTGGTGAGGTTTCTGTGATGCCATGTCAAGGAAGTATCATGTCAACATCCCATCAACTTAATGGTACTTAGCAAAATAATAAAATAGAGTTGTCTCACTTTAGACTTTTGTGTTTATGTTTATTCAGGAAAGGCAAAATATGACTGTCAAAAGGCTTTTTCCTTGTTCAAGTACTGACAGGAGAAAATGCAGATTAAATATCAGCAAAGTTCATAAGAGCAGCTAGATGTAGGAGCCAACATTCCTTTCCACCAAAATTAAAATGATTTAAGTTTCTGATTTTTCTAAGTTGTGGTTACATACATGTATGCACACACACACACACACACACACACACACACACACACACATATATATATATATATATATATAAATATATACATGTGTGCTTGTGTGTATGTGTGCGTGTAAATAGTTTCACACAGTTACGTTGCTAGCTCATTTGGTCAGTAGCTGTAGGAGGTGCTGTTTTCTATTGACAGGTCCATTGGTTGATGAGTTCTGTAGGCGATATGAGGTTGGCTGGGTATACCACTTCAGCTGTGTTTTCTTACTAGTTGCTGTTGTACAACCATAGAGTTAGCATATATAAGTTTCATGGGTGTGGGGATGTGGGGGTGAAGCCAGCCCGCATATAAAATATAGTAAGGCATGATGTGGGTGTAAATGTAAGTGTAGTGTATAAGTATATGTTGCATTTAGAGGAACGATCAAAAAATAAATCTAACGTAGTTTATTTTTTTTTTCATCATGTGCTGTCCATTGATGTGTGCAGTCAATAGGACGTAATGTGAGTGTGTGTGTGCGTGTGTGTGTGTGTGTGTGTGTGTGTGTGTGTGTGTGTGTGTGTGTGCGTGCGAATATACTAAATGTTAAGTAGTCTGTCTGGTGGTATTCTTACATACATATATATCTATATCTCTATATCTATCTCTATCTTTCTATATATAATAAATATTTGCATTACATAAGTATGGTTGTTCTTGCCGGAATAGTGTCTCAAATTGATAAAATTAGTGTGAATAAATGTTGTAAATGAAATTATTGCTTTACAAACTAAGAGAATATTGGGAATATATGCTGTAAATATAACTGTTGCTTTAAATAGTAAGGTGCCAATATGCTTGGGACAGAGTGGATTCCAGTATGGTTCAGTTAATATGTCTTTAGTAGGCCAGCTATGTAATTAAATATGTAGAACAGACAGGATGTGCTATAGATTTACCTATTCAGAGAAAAGGTACTCTCTCCAAGGCAGGACTGTGTGCCCAGAATAACAGTTCTGAGTAGTGTGCAGCAGAAATAAGAATTAGTGTGGATTATACTTGATTAATCCTGGATACCTTCCTATCAAAGAATCCAGGGACAGGACAGCTCACCTGGAAACATTTGTTTGCTACAAACATTAATTCCTGCCCAAGAATGGAATAACCTGACTGTGTGTGAGAGAGACAGTTTCTCTTTTTTTATACCACTCAGGGAAATTGGAAAGAAAGTACTTACTATTAGTTTATTTGTTTGTTACCATAAAAAGTTACAGTAGTATTCATAGTCATTACATGAATGCAGTAAGGCTATTCACGATATTCATGACTGACCACAGCAAAGCCATGATTCATAGAGGCCACTTACACTAATGTGCAATAGCCACGAATAAGCTTAAGCAAATGAAGTCCTAATGAGATACAAATGGGGAATGATGTAAAAACAGCATATGCTAATGAAACATTCTTTTGCCTATTTGCAATTCCTTAGGCGGTGCAGTGGTTAGCATTATCACCTCACAGCAAGAGAGTCTCTGGTTTGATTCTCGGCTGGGGTGTCCTCTGTTAGGAGTCTGCATGTCCTCCCTGCATTCATGTGGGTTTCCTCTGGATGCTTCAGTTTCCTCCCACATTTCAAAGACATGTGCCTGGAGTGTTTCTCCCTGGGCCTTCGTTAAAAATGGACTCTATTCCAATTGGAGTTTCCCAGTAAACAAATATAAAATAACTAAAAATAGTGACTTTTTCCTGTTTTTCTGCCCAGTCCACATATACTTTATATAAAGTCTCCCCTATTCCATCTACTTTGCAATTCAAGAAGATGCTGGAACTTGCTGCTATCCTTGTTATTTTCCATTGTGAGCTACTTTTCTTGGCTGAGCCAAAACCACCTGTGCCAGCGGCTCTTGCCAGCCAAGAAGGCAGAGATATAAACAGAGAATAACCCATTATCATTTTGAGAATTAGGAGATACTAGATAGATTTAGGGTTGATAGGGATATTATAACAGTCTAATGAGCAATGTATGACCCCCATAGGGGTACTGGAGGAATGTGTGGATACTAAGATATGCATATTCCCTCACTATACTTGCCATGGGAACCTTCCAGAGACAGACTGGGGAGACTTTGGGTATCTCACATGTTTCTGCCTTCAGGATACTGCAGCAGTTCTCTGATGTAGTCTTGGCACATGTGGATCAATGCATCTATTTCCCTGTGTTACCTCATGACTGAGCCAGGACTATGTATGCCTTTTAAGGGGTGGTATGTTTCCCTGATGTACTAGGTGCAAAGGAATGCAATATGGGTGCAATCTTTTGGTACATGGGTATAATAGTTTGCACCCATGTTGCAATTAGGGCCCCATCTGGTCCACAGGGGGAAAGTATCTTAATAGAAAGGACTACTATTCCATCAATTGCCAGGTAATGTGTCATATATGAAGGTGCATCTCCAGCATTTGTGCCCAGCATCCTGGCAGTGCATGCGATTCCCAAATCTGGCACACTGTCTCACTCTACCACTTCTTTCTGCATGCTAGGATTCCAGTGTTGATAAGTGGAAAAATATTTTTTCTCTATTTTCAATTTTATTAAGTAGCTATTCATGATAAAATTTATTGTTGAATACTAAACTCTTTTTTCTTTGTTTTGTCTCTCTACCCCCTTCTCTCTCTCTTTTTTGTTTTTCAGGTGATGCTGATATCCACTTGATAGGTCATGACACCAGAGAGAAATCCCAGTGTAGTTGCAGAAGAGAAGCTAAATACAGCCCTGCTCCAGACAGGTCTATATTACGAGATTGAAATCCCATTTCAGCAAACACCACAACACTGACACGTATACCGCGAACTACGGTAACGGTGAATGTTCAAAACCACGAAACACGAAATGTCCAAGTGTCATGGTTGGTCCGTCTGCGGTATAGCTCCGTAAGGTAAGTGTGTGATAGTTACGGACCTTAGGGTTAGGGTGCGGGTTAAGGTAAGTGCATAGATAGGTAATGTATGTAAGGTTTAGTGTAGGGTTAGAAGTAGGGTTTTCTTAACTGTATGTGTGTGGATTATTTGTTTTGTTTGGGAATATGTCTGTAGGGTAAGTGTGTGATAGTTACAGACCTTAGGGTTAGGGTGCAGTTTAAGGTAAGTGCATAGATAGTAATGTATGTAAGGTTTAGTGTAGGGTTAGAAGTAGGGTTTGGTTAGTGTATGTATGTGTTTTATTTATTATGTTTGGGTATGTAGTATGTAGCGCGCAGTGGTGTGGCCCACTATGATGATTCGAGATTTGAAATTCATGGTTTAGGGGGTTCAGCATATTTGCGGTTTGGGCTATGTGTGTCGGTGTTGTGGTGTCCAATGATACAGGTTTTCGATGTCGTGATATAGACCCGTTCCAGACCCGTATTATCACTGAAAAAGTCTTTTGCGTTATGAAAAATTTTAGGTGCCTGAATGAGTCTGGGGGTGCCCTTTAGTATGACACAGCTACTGTGTGAAGGATGTTTACTACATGATGCTTTCGCACAACATGACCTTGCACCAGTCTGGTGCTGAAGTGACCCATTCTGTTACTGCAGCTCCCAGTTCCACTCCTACTACAACCAATGATGACCACCTGGTAGCAGCAGTAGTAAGGGAGTCCATGCAGCAGGCTTGTGCATGGCATAAAGATACACAGGTAAAAAGGTGGCATCGAGTCCAGAACCATGGACCATGACATTCAGGTTAGTGTTTCCTTTCTTGTAAAAAACACATAGAGTATAACTGATGCATGCACTGATATCTCCGTGTTATGTTGTGTAGTGTATGCTCTTCTGTCACTGTTCATCTGGGATTCATTCTCATCTTTAAATAATTACTTGTTTATTTCAAACAAGTAACTCATATTATCATTTGTAAAACTCATGCCTGAGTACTCACTGACTTAGATAGGTTATAGGTAAATACTAGGCTAGCTGCTTTTCAGGCCATTTTAAGGCTAGCCAATAAACAACAATCCCTTTCTTTACATGCAAGAATGACTTTCTTACAATAGACACATGTTGGTCAATGGTTAGGTCACTATTCCCATAAGTTCTCAAATCCCAAACAACTGAGTCAACTTTTAGGAGCATATTCTCCAAGCAGTAGTCCCCTAGGGTAGATTAAGTAATCCTAAAGGATACAGTAATATATTTTTTGGCATTTAGTTTCAGACCATGATTTTAGCACCAGTTATTTATTTAGCACAAACATTCCTGCAGGATGGATAAGTCATTTGGGGGTTCAATGATTGCTTCAAGCTTACAGTCATCTACAGACGTAATCAGCCAGAGCGCATTGGTATTGTTTTTTAATTCGGAAAAGTAGATGCCAAACAGGAGAGGTCCTAGCACAGAATCCTAAGGAATTGGTCTCTTTGTGGAGGCAACTTCACCTGTTTTTACTATCTGTGCCCTGTCTGTGAGCCAGTCGTAAGGCATCATATAAGTAATAATCACATTGTTTAACTGTTTTGCACAGTACATTATAGTAAGGTGGTTCACCTGCCTATGCATGTACTGAATGCTCTCAAGTGGTTCAGTTAGTAAAAAGTGTTAATTCAGTATTTAACATGAGTTTATTTATTTATTTATTTAAATTTGTTGACGGGGAGTGTCCGACTGGAAGTAGGTCCATTATCAGCGGAGGCCCGGGGAGAAAAGCTCCACAGTAATATAAACTGACAGTAGTTACATTGGATTACTTAACAATTAACAATTTAACATAGCAATTACTTACAACATATTTACAGATGAACAACATAGTACATCAGTAGACAACTAGAATCTTTATCTGTGAAGTACATAACAGACATTAACAAATGTTACAATGAAAAGTTCCTGCTGTATAATAATTACCAGGCTTATGAGCATCTGAGCTTGCTATAATCAAGGTAGTTAGTGGAGTGGAAAGAAAGGTAGTGGTTGGATGGGGTGGATGATATTAGAGTGGGAGTTGCAAGGGCATAGCCAGCATTTTTTTAGGTGCGCTTTTAGTAAAGTTTTGAAGTGGGTGCATGTTGGTACGGAGGTAATTGTGGGTGGGAGTGAGTTCCATAACTTGGCTATAGCGCAAGAGAATAATGCTTCACCAGCAGAGTTATTGGCTTTAGTGATCTGCAAGTGATTTTTGTTGCTGGATCTTAGTGGTCTGGTGGTGTGATAGGGTTGGAGTAGATTCTGGAGGGATGGGACATTTAGTGGATGGTTTACTAGTTTGTGGGCGAGTGAGAGTTGATACCAATGAAGGAGGTGAGGGAGTTCAAGCCAGCCCAGTTCAGCAAGTGAGAGACAGTGGTGACTACAGTAGGATGCCCCTGTGGCGAATTTGGCAATTTTGTTGTAGTGGGTCTCTAGCTTGTTTAGATCACATTGCCTTAGGTTGGTATATATTGGAGAGGTATAAAGTAGGGGGGAGATAAGGTGGGAATTTGCTATTGAAATCTTTGCTGCTTTGGTGAGAAATTGCTTATTTCTGTATAATGCTCCTAGTTTTTTGTGGACTTTTTTTACGGTCATGGATATGTGAATGTCAAATTTTAGTTTGTTGTCTATTTCCACTCCTAGCAATTTGGTGTGTTCAGTTGGGTATATAGTGGTGTTGTCTTTTGCTGTGATGTTAAAGTGAGAGTTGTTTTGAGTATGTTTGGTGGGTTGGAAGATGAGTAGTTTAGTTCTGTTTGGGTTGAGTATTAATTGGACATTGAATAACCATGTTTCAACAGAGGAAAAGGCTTCCTGTGTGACTTTTTGCAGTTTGGGTAGGGACTGGGATGAGCAGATGATGGTCGAGTCATCTGCGTATTGTATGAGTGTGCCATGTTTGGTGGTTGAGGCTAGATTATTGGTGTAAACAGAGAAGAGTAGGGGTCCAAGGATGGATCCTTGGGGAACCCCTATGGAGACAGGTAGTTGGGGAGATATGTCATTCTGCCATACAATGGATTGTTGGCAGTCAGACAGGTAACTCTGAAACCAGTTGGTGACTGATTGTGAGAAGGATAGGTTATTGAGGACAGAGATAAGTTGTTTGTGTGGGGACCATGTCAAATGCTTTAGATAGGTCTAGGAAAGTAGCAGAGGAGAGATAGCCATTGTTTTTATGCTGAAGGATAGTGTTAGTAAAGGAGAGTAAGGCAGTAGTGGTGCTATGGTTTGGTCAGAAACCATGCTGAGTACTGGAAAGGAGGTTGTTAGTAAGGAGGTAGTCTGAGACCTGAGAGTGTATGCATCTCTCTAGTATTTTGGAGAGTGGAGAGTGGAGAGAGAATAGCTATGGGGCGGTAATTGGTTAGTTCTGCGGAGGGTCCGCCTTTATGGAGGGGAATTATATGTGATACTTTCCACAGTGTGGGAACGTAACATTCTGACAGAGATTGGTTAATTAAGATGGATACTGGGTAGGCCAGAACATCAGCTGCAATTTGTAGGTATTCACTTGGGAGGTTGTCTGCTGCTAATTTGGTGGGTTTAAGTTTAGTTAAGAGTATTTTTATGTTGGAGGTAGGTACAGGAGAAAAAGAGAAGGCAGTGGGGAGATTACTAGTTGAAGGTGTGGGTTGGAGGGGAGGGGGTTGTGTTGTTTAGCTAGTGATAGTATGGTTTGGGTGAAGTGTGTGTTGAATGAGGTAGCAATATTTTCTGAGGAGTGATGGATGTTAGGAGGAAGGGTACTGACTTTACCTGGGTGGAGGATGGAGTTTATGGAGGACCAGAATTGTTTGGGGCTGTGTTGTGAGGAGTCTAGGGCAGACTGGTAGTATTGGAATTTGTCCTGTTTTATTAGCTTTTTGACTCTATTGCATAGTTCTAGGAATTTCTGTCTAGATGAGGGGGTTTTGGTTTTGTGCCAGTGCTCCAAGGCTTTATCCCTGTTTTTCATTTCTGACTTAGTGGTTTTCTGTAGCCATGGGGAGGGTTGTGCTTTGGTTCTGGAAAATCTTATGGAGGCATGGTAATTAAGGATGTTCAGGAAGGTAGTATTAAAAAATTCAACTGTGTCATCTAGACTGAGGTACTTTAGAGGATGCCAGTTACATTCTTTGAGGGATGAGATGAATGTGAGTGGGTTAAAGTTTAGTTTTTACGTTTTTGACGGTAGATGACAGGTTTAGCTTGGTATAGGTATTTTTTGAGTAGGAATGTTGGGGAGTGATCACTGAGGCTATCTGATAAGCAGCCTGTTATATATGACTGGGGGCTCTTACTGACTAGTATCCAATCCAGGGTAGTGTGCTTGCTGGAGTTTTTATTTATCCTGGTTGGTGACTGGACTAGTTGGGTGAAGCCATGAAGGTGTACATGATGGGTTGGATTGTTGCCAGAACAGGATTGCCAGTCAATATTGAAATCACTTAAGATGATAGTTTCTTGGGGGAGATGGTGGGTAGACCAGCTGAGGAGGTTTTCTAGTGGAGGGATGTTTTGGCCAGGTGGGAAGTAGCATCCAATTATGTTGTTGGTTTTGTTTTGGTTAATTTTGAGGTTGGTATATATTATTTCTTCATTGCCTATTTGTGGAGCTGATGATTTTAAGATCTGGATGTTTAGATGCTGTTTAAATATTATAGCTACACCACCTCCTTTTTTGTTTAACCAGTCTACTCTTAGTATGCCGTAACCTGTAGGGAGTATTTGCTCACTGGTAATGTGAGGTTTTAGCCAGGTTTCTGTCAGGATGACTATATCTGGGGAGTACAAGTCTATGGTGGCATGGAGTTCATGGACTTTGTTGGATATACTTCTAATATTTAGGCTTAGTAGAAGGAAGTCACTTGGCTTTCTATTGGCTGTAATATGGGAGAAGTTGTGGTTTCTAGTCTGATTATGAGGATTGGGGTTGGAGATGGTAGGGCCAGGGTTGGGGTGGATGTCTCCACTTAGAGCTAGTTTTGATATGCATGAGATTATTAGTTTTCTCAGTTTTTGAATGTGTTTGTTTATAAGGGAAACTTTATGATTGTGCTCTGTGGGTAATAGGTATGGTGGGAGGGTTACTATGTTAAGTTGTAGGGATGCTTTATGTTTGAGTAATATAGTTTGTAGAATATGTGGGGGGTGCATAGGGATGGTTCTTGAGCTGGTGGGAGGGGAGCTGAGTGTGGGTGAGACATGAGTGGTGGTGTGAGTAGTAATACAGTGGTAGTGGTTGAGTGGGGGAATGATGGAGCTTTGGTAGGATGTAAGATATGCAAGGAGAGAGCATGCAGTGAGCATAGGAAAGGTATGCTTGTACATGTTAGTTGAGGAGGTGTGATAGTAGTGGGTAGATGGAGGAGGTAGTGTTGGGTTAGCGCTGTGGTTGGCTACTGGAAAAATGGGAGGGGTATGAGTGCAATAAAGGTGGGACCACTGGGGGTGGGAGGGAATAGGGGGCAGGATGGGGAGCGAAGCGGGTAGAGACCCTGTTAGTTGCTTGTATGAGGGGGCTGGAAACAATCACAAAGCAAAGACAAGTATGTGTTAAGAAACAATCATAATTGACCAAGGACTGTTCTGAAACTGTAAGTCATTTCTTAATTTCTCAGGTGGAAAAACAGGATAATTTTGTATCAGTAGGCTAATGTGGTCATAGTTTAAATTAACAAACAGACAGTATTGATTAGTTATGAATACTATTTGCTAACAGGAGGGAATAAGAGAAAGTGGAAGATGTGTGTGTGTGTGTTTGTGTGTGTGTGTGTGTGTGTGTGTGTGTGTGTGTGTGTGTGTGTGTGTGTGTGTGTGTGTGTGTGTGTGTTTGTGTTTGTGTGGTGGTGGTGGTGGGGGGCTGCTTACAAGCCAAAGCAGAGTGCTCTCCAGGCGAAAATGAATATTGGCTCAAACAGGTAGACACATACTCAAAGTTAACTGTAGCCTATCTTTAGCCTAACTTTATACCTTGCATTTGAGTGAAAATGTGTTATATTGTTTTTTATATTATGCAATGTTTTTTCAGTTTGAAGACTGGTGTCTACTGAGGTACTGCACATCATATTATTTTATTTTGTCATGAGCAATAATTTGTGGCCTCAGGACAAAAAAATTCATCATTTGTGCAATGGTGAGGCTGAAGTGGCAGGAATGTTTGTTTACAAGACAGGGTACTCATTTCAATCTGTAATTTTCTTATTAGTGTTTCCCTGAAAGCTTGTGCATTACTACTTTTAAGTTGTTTGTAACTGCCAGCTGTAGCATTGGCAGTGCATACAGCATTAATGGTGTTAATCAATGTAGTCTTTTGTTATGGCATATTCTTTTCACAGATCAATGAGCTTTTAAGCAGTGCCATTAATGGAATGAGATGCATACGGTTACAAAGTGCCCTAAGTCCCCCCCACCCAGTTTTTCCTTTTAATTAACATTGTACCCATAATATTGTTTTCCTCTGTAATATTGTTAATTTGTCTCTATTCGTATGTATTTGTATGTCTGTTTGGGGCTTTTCCCCTCGGGTCTCCACTGAAAAAGGGTAATTCTTATCCAGATGGACCAACCCGATTAACAAATGCAAATAAATAAATAAATAAATATTCCCCTGTGAGCATTCTCCTGTGTTTGTGAAGGTCAAATTGTAAGTGACAGAAATGACACACTTGATTCTCAGTAGGCTAAGGTCAAATATGTCATAGACATCTCCTAAAGACAGGCTAGGTGATGGTGCAAGTGATTTTGAAGAGGGGCTGTTATGAGAGCTGGATGGTGAGTTGGTCTGATGTCATGACCTGCTTGATGCAGGTAATACCACAGACACTGATCTGACAATGCTGTGGGACCAGGGCTCTAACCATGAATGAGTGAATCTGCTAGGTGTAGATTACAGCTGACATGGCCTGCATGAAATATGCTGTGCTTGTTCCACTCGACTAATTACACTTTCTTGAGAAACACTTGTCTTATGTGATCTACCTTACATGTTCTGACAGTACTCCATCATCTTCCCCTTCCGAGACTGACTCCCACTTGAATCTGGTAAGTCCTAACCAGTATACAAATGGAGATCGTCACAGGTGCTTGATGTGCCACCATACTATGTAACAGTGTTATCATGGAATTATTGCAACTCTTTACCATTTCCATGTAGTGCTGGAAATCCTCACACATGCCCTGGAGGACACTAACCCTAAAACTGTCACTGCACATTTGACGCTGGCAGCCAATACTTTACATGTATCCTGTGGTAGCTGTGACAAATTCCTGCACCTGGCTCCACTTGGTAAAGGTGTCACTGTGGACACTGTTACCTCTGAATGTCAGCCATCATACTGAATGTGTTTGTCTGGGTTTGGCTATACAGGTGTAAAGGTGCAGGGGTGTTCTCTTACAAGCTGCAGTGCAATGTTAGCATGTGATTGACTTTGAGATGCACCGTCACTTCCTGCAAAGTTAATAACATGTTTGGGGTGTGAGATCATACCATTAAACCTGGGGACCACGTGCCACTTTTGTCAGGCTACCTAATAAACAAGCTACGTTATCATCATCACCATCATCATCTTCAACAGCCATTATACAGCTGCTATCATCCAAATTTATTGGTATAGTGAAACTGTTTGCTTCTGCTGCTCTGACTCTATAAAAATCATTTGGAAACATTACCAATAAATTAATAGCATAAACTGCTGTGTGCTTAGTAAGGAGGTTTGGGGGAGACTTACACATACCTTGTCTTCATTGTTATTCCCTGTAAATGTGGAAGGATCACCTGCATCAAGTAGGTTAATAGTAACTGTCATATGTTTAATGTAATTATTCCATGTCAGCTTTCATTTCTCTATATAAATGTACGTTGCTGTTTTTCAGCCAACATTTCTGAGCAGATGAGTGTTGCTGTTGCAGACGTTGGTATTAGCCAGTGTCCACACCAATTCTGATTATTTCAGTGCCATAATCTTCTGTGTCATAGTCATCCCCACTGATGGAGGTATTCCTCTTCTGATGTTAAAGGGATAATCGATGGAGGTCCCTACCCATGCATGGTATGGGCAATTGCATTCTGCCTCACCTCAGCTCTAGCATATCCTACAGTACTATTTGCCCTCGTCTTTCACTGTGTTAATGATTGGTTTCTTCTACTGACTACAATGAAGTCCAGGACAACTTGATTCCTGGCTTTTGCCTTCTTGGCTTGTTTGGGCCCCCTTTACCAAACAGACATTTTCCAGAAAATCAGACAAATAAAAATAATAATACAGACGAGATTAATAAGCTATACAACAAATACTTGGAAATCTTAAACCATAAAACTAAAATCAATCTTGAGAAGGTTAAGATGATTACCTTCTCTATTAACCTGAAACCTATGTGCAATTTAGTGACAAAAAAACAAAATTACTCAGTAAGTCCAATCATATAAAAGGGTGGCCACGGTGGTGCAGCGGTTAGCGTTGCCACCTCACAGCAAGAGGTTCTCCGGTTCAATCCTCAGCTGGGGTGCCTTCTGTGCGAAGTCTGCATGTCCTCCCTGTGGTCGCGTGGGTTTCCTCCAGGTGCTCCGGTTTCCTCCCACATCCCAAAGACATGCTGTAGGTGGATTGGATACTCCAAACTGGCCCTAGGTGTGAGTGTGTGTGCATGTGTGTGCCTTCTGTGGAATATTGGGCACCAGGCTGGCAACTCGACACTGTAAAACTCCACTGCCAATCATGAGCAGACAGGTGATCCACTGTGGCAACCCCTAACCGGGAAAAGCCGAAAGAAGAAGAAGTCCAATCATATAAAAGAAGTACACTCTCAGAGGAAAAATAGGAAAAGTAACAGAAAGAGAAGACATTCTAAAGGAATTCAGAGACTGTTATAATAAAATCAATCAAAATAATATATTAATAGATCCAGAAGAAATAATTCAAATATTTATTAGAAAAAAATATAACAGCTAAGCTATCTGATGGCCAAATGAAATTAATTGACAAACTGATCTCCATGTCTGAACTTCAAACTCAAATTTCTAAACTGAAACCTAACAAAACTGCAGGCAATGATGGGATTAAATCTGAACTTTACAAGGTGCTACCTAAAGAATCCCTAGACATACTACACAAGGTTTTTTCTCTTGTCAAGGACCTAGCTGAAGTTCCTCCTTCCTGCTGGAAATATACCCTTATACCTCCAGTTTTAACAAATGACAAAGATCCTACTGAATGCTCTTCATACAGGCCGATTTCACTTTTAAATGTAGATTAGAAATTGTTTGTGGCAACTCATGCTAATAGATTAAATAGATTCTACCCTCCATGATTGATGAAGATCAAACTGGCTTTACCTTAAAAAATACTTATGATAATATTAAAAGAATAATTACAATAATTGACTATGCAAATAAAACAAAAGAGAACTTAACATTAATGAGTCTTGATATTAATAGTGGTTTTGACATGGTAAACTGGAAATATCTCTTACTGGTTTTAGAAGAATATAATTTCTCAAGTAACTTCATACGTCTTATTAATCTTCTTTATAATGACCATTTTGCATATGTTAAAATATATACTTTTACTTCTGATTCCATACAAATTTTGAAAGGAACTAAACAAGGTTGTCCTCTTTCACCTCTGCTTTTTACCCTGATTATGGGACCATTTTCTAATTTTCTCAGATCAAATATAGATCTAAAAGATATCAACAAAAATAAGAATTTAAACTCTAAAATTCATCTGTTTGCTGATGATATCCTACTGACATTAAATGACAATTATATTTTTTTATCTGTAGTTTTCTTAGCAATGGATGTACTTCAAAGAAAATCTGGTTTAACATTTAATGATGGCAAAAAAAAATCCTACCTATAAATACAAATAAGAATAGATTCAAAAATAAATTCATTAAATATAATGTCAAAGAGAAGAAATGAATTTTTTATGAATAATTATAACAGATAACAGTATAAACAATATAAATAATCTTATAGACAAATGGAATAAAATTTTCTTCACAATGGAAGAAAGGGTATCTATAATCAAAATGATTATCTTGCCAAAAATCTTATATATTATACAATTACTAACATTACCCCCCCAAAAAAAGTTGTATTAAAGAAGTTAACACTTTACGTTTGAAATTTCTCTAGTACCCCAACAAACCAAAAATTGCTTTAACCATCATATGAGAAAATGGGCAGCAGGAAGGATAGGGCTATGAGATCTAGAATTATATTCATTATCATCAATTATAAATACATATCATTGGATTAATGACACTTACACAGCTAGGTGGAAAGAGTTTTTAGGAAATATTTTTATAAACACTAAACATAATAGATATTCTAATAATTATATCACACTAAATAACAGTCTACATTGGTTATTAAAGGATTACGTTATAGGAAAAAGTCACCAAACAAGTGACTCTTATTTCATTTCTACTATATTAAGCACATTTTAAAAATGTATATATAGAAACCTGGCATATAAAGCATGGATTTTCCTTATACTTCCTATGGTGTATACCCAAAATAACATCTAAACCTCAAAGTTAGAATCAGTGGTCACATTTAAAGAGGAAAATCTGCTCTATTGGTTTCAATTAATAAAAGATGAAAAGCTACATTTTGTTGATTATATTAAGAACAAATATAATTTAGATAAAGACATGTGGCTAGATGTGGAATCCTGCAGACAACATGTAGAAGGGTGAATAGGTAGAGATTAATGCCTCAAAACCACACAGCAAATGAAAAAAAGTCTTGGATTTATAATTAGAAAGTTTTAATTGTAAAAAGTCCTCGTGAGCGCTTTCGTTTATTAAAATATAAACTTCATCAGACAAATGGGTAAAAACATACAAAGTTTAAATAATGCATACTTCTGCGTTATTGAATAAAACATTAAGTGAAAAATCATGACATCATCACCACATGTTTAACCCTTCTCTCTCCAGAAAGAAAAACCTATAACTCATTCCTTGATTTAAAATGTACAAATATATACACAGTGGTATGAATTTTCATTAATTACTAGAAGTTTAGTCACTTATCTACAGTTTTGTTTCTAAAGCCTTGAGTTTTAACACTGGTGCAATAGAGGTAATATCATTGATGCCTGACCACTTATGCGCTCTTAACAAAATCTGCCACCTCAGTTCTTTTAGTTCTAAATAGAGGCCCCATGGTCTCCTATCATCCATGATAACATAATCTATGACCATGGAAGAAAAATCGTGGTCAGTGTTTGTGCTAATATGCCTAGCCAGGGCATTATTAGAGTTATTCTTCCTGATGGCATACATATGCTCGTAAATCCACTGGCTGAATTTCCTCTCTGTTTTACCTATGTAAAACACATAATATTGGTTACACTCAGCCAGATATATCAGTGCTTTGGAAGAACAAGTATATTTACCTTTGATTTTACATCTTACAGCACTGATTTCAAAATAATTACCCACCTTCACTTTGTGGCACCAGTGACAAGAACCACATTTGAAGGTGCCTAAGTATTGATGTTTGGCTGGCTGTTTGTTCTTTAAAAGGTCTCCCAAATTCATACCTTTCCTATATGTTATACAAGGTCTGTCACCTACACTGTCTTTGATTTTTACATCCCCGATGAGAATGTCCCAGTTTTTTTGAAAAAATCATCTTCAAAATTTTGGAATTTGGATTTACGAGCATATGTATGCCATCAGGAAGAATAACTCCAATAATGCCCTGGCTAGGCATATTAGCGCAAACACTGACCACGATTTTTCTTTCATGGTCATAGATTATGTTGACATGGATGATAGGAGACCTTGGGGTCTCTATTTAGAACTAAAAGAATTGAGGTGGCAGATTTTGTTAAGAGCGCATAAGTGGCCAGGCATCAATGAGATTACCTCTATTGCACCAGTGTTAAAACTCAAGCCTTTAGAAACAAAATTGTAGATAAGTGACTAAACTTCTAGTAGTTAGTGAAAATTCATACCACTGTTAAGTACATGGGTGTTTATATTTGTACATTTTAAATCAAGGTATGAGTTATAGGTTTCTTTTCTGGGGAGAGAAGGGTTAAACTTGTGGTGATGATGTCATGATTTTTCACTTAATGTTTCATCCAATAACGCAGAAGTATGCTTTATTTAAACTTTATATGTTTTTACCCATTTGTCTGATGAAGTTTATATTTTAATAAACAAAAGCGCTCACAAGGATTTTTTACAATAAAACTTTCTAATTTTAAATCCAAGACTTTTTTCATTTGCTGTGCGGTTTTGAGGCATTAATCTCTACCTACTCATTCTTCAGAAGTCTGATTTATTTGTTTGTTTAACATGTAGAAGGGGAAATTAACTTAATGCAACCAAAGATAAGAGATCTTTTACCAAAATTAATTGAATATCTAATATTCTTAATGCAACCAAACACATTGGGACAGGGTCTCTTATGCAAATTATGTCAAGTTGTGAGGAGAGAAATAAAAATTTGCAATGACAATTATTGGAACTGTTTTACCCAAATTAGTAATAGCCTCAGAGTGAAGAAGATAAAACAATAATTCTAATATCTTCTAAGCATACAGTTTCATCTATTAGATAGAATCTCTTTACTTGGAAATTTTTGCATAGATTTTTCTTCACACCAAATAAAATTGAGTTAATCTTCAAGCAGAAACAAGTTTGTTGGATATGTTAACAAGAACTTAAAGCATCTTGGCAACACATGTTTTTGATTGTACTGTTTTAACACCTTATTGGAATAACATTAATCTCATTTTATAGGCTTTTTTGGAGATAAATTTGTTTTATCTAAATCAGCAATTCTTTTTAACACTCCTATTACTATATGTGTTAAAAAATGAAATATTGTATTTTGTGGTTTGTACTATCTATAGCGAGAAGGGCGGCCACAGTGGTGCAGCAGTTAGCATTACCACCTCACAGCAAGAGGTTCTCCGGTTTGATCCTCAGCTGGGGTGCCTTCTGTGTGGAGTCTGCATGTCCACCCTGTGGTTGCATGGGTTTACTCCAGGTGCTCCAGTTTCCTCTCACATCCCAAAGACATGCTGTAGGTGGATTGGACACTCTAAATTGGCCCTAGGTGTCAGTGCATGCATGTGTTTGCCTTCTGTGGAAGGTTGGGTGCTGGGCTGGCAACTTGATACTGTAAAACTCCACTGCCAATCATGAGCAGACAGTTGATCCGCTGTGGCAACCCCTAACCAGGAAAAAGCTGAAAGAAGAAGAAGACTATAGCGAGAAAGGTTATAGCTCAGAATTGGAAGAACAAGTCTATGTCCTCCTTCACAGAATTTATAAATATTGCAACCAAAGTCTGTCACCTGGAAATCATTACAATTAAGTCAAGAACCAGGATTACCTCTTGCTACAATGCAGGGACAAAACTTAGAGATGTATAATAACTTGATTGACTTTATTGTTAGTTGAAATGTTTTCATTTATTATGTTCACAAATCTCTGACTGTAAATATTGTTGTGATTATTTTACAAATTGAAAATCCAATAAAAACTTAAAAAAAGAAATCTTGAGGTAAAGACCCATGTAAGTTCAGTGAACAACACATGCTTATCACTTCAGTACTTTATAATTAAAGCATTGCATTTCTACTATGTATGCACAGTCACTACATGACATCAGCCCAGGAAAAAAAGAAAACCCTTGCCCCAACCCAGATGCCTCTGACATGGACTTAGCCACCCAATTTAACTCTTTCTTAACAGAGTCCATAAGCAAGCTAATAGCATCCTCTACAACCCCTCCTCAGCATGCACCCATCCCTTCCTCCCCTAGCATCCCTTGCCCCCAACCTCCACCTTTCTCTATCAATCCCATCTCTATATCCACCATAAAAAAACTTCTCCTAAAATTTAAAACCTGGTTCCAATGCCCCTGATGAAATTCCCTCCTACTTCCTAAAAGTAGCCGCAGAAGCCATTGCCCTCCCTATCAGCATACTAATTCATCGGTCTATCTCAGAAAGCAATGCCCCCCAGCTCTGGAAAAAAGCCTTTATTATTCCTCTACATAAAGGAGGTAAGAATAATAATGACATTCCAAATTTCTGCCCTATTGCTATCTTATACCTATTTCTAAGCGTCTTTAAAAATGTATCCACCAACAACTCTTATCCTAGCACATCAACAATCAGCTTCTTACCCCCACACAGCATGGATTCAAACACGGTCATAGCACCTCCACTGCTCTCCTCTCCTTCCTTGAATGAATTAACAAAGCCTGTGATTCTGGCCACTTCATGTCCACCTTTCTCCTTGATCTCTCAAAGGCATTTGTCACTGTTTCCCACAACCTGCTTCTTAATAAACTCTCCAAACTAAACCTATCCCCTTCCTGTACCAAGTGGTTCTCCAGCTACCTCAAAACTAGACAACTAGCAGTCAAATGGAATAAAGCCACTTCACCCTTCCTTAATACTCCCACAGGTGTCCCCCAAGGCTCCATTTTAGGCCCCCCTACTATTCAACATATTCATTAATGACTTTTACCAAGCCATTTCAAACTCCAGCCTCATCCAATATGCTGACAATTCTGCCATTATCTGCTGCTCCCCTTCTATCCCCACTCTACATAAACTTACCCAAACCGCCTTCTCCTCTACTGAGCAGTGGATGCTAGACAACCATCTGGCTCTTAATGCAACCAAAACTAAACTTATGTTATTCACTGCCTCCAAAACCTCCTCCCTAGATAAACACTCATTTATAATCACCAGCAAAAATAATACTCTCCTAGAAATAGTCTCTGACACTAAACTACTAGGAGTACTCATAGATGATCAACTAAAATTTGACAAAAATTTACAAGTAAATATAAAAAAAAACACAAAAAACTTGGTATGCTATACCGCCATAATCGTTATATCTGTCCTTCCACTAGGCTCATACTAGCCAATACTTATCTCATCCAATCCCTCCTATATGGTGCATCTATCCTCACCAACCTGCAATCCTCCCTCAAAACAAAACTCTCCTCTTGCTATAACAAGATAGCAAAATTTGCAACAGGTCACAGAGCCATTTCTCACCATTGTAATTCTCTTCACCAACTAAACTGACTTGAGCTACCTAACCTCCTCACTTATATCCAACTCATCCAAGAACGCAAACTCATTTATAACCCCTCTCTTTGTCCCTCCCTAGCCACTGCCTTTGAAATGTATGAACCAGAATGACTTCTAAGATTGAATTCCCAAAAACTAGTTAAATTGCACAAACCCACACGTTCAGGTGGAAATCGCCTAATGTCCTTCTCTCTTGCACGCCTCTGGAATTCTCTACCATCTCCTATCTGTATCACTAGCAGTCTCTCCTCATTTAAAACCTTGCTGCACTCATAGCTAACTTCACAATGGAAGTGCTCCTGTTCCCACCCTACCTAATCCTTCTAATACCACCTTCTACTCTCCTAGAACTAAATACGCCATCACTGCCTCCTATAATTCCACAGCTCTATTGAACTATTTGACCAACTACTTAACAGTTACCCTATGCTGCTACTTTTGTGTAAAAAAATGTGTTTTTTAATTGCTGTTTTACAAACTATACTGATGCATTCTATCATTGTTAACCTTTTCTTATTATATTTACTTTGTATTCCTATGAGGCAATCTGTAATGTAAATGTGCAACGTGGACTATGTATTTGTATTTTCCTGCAACTTTTCTCTCTAGGACTCCATTGAAAA
Source organism: Protopterus annectens (assembly GCF_019279795.1). NCBI lineage: Eukaryota > Metazoa > Chordata > Ceratodontiformes > Protopteridae > Protopterus > Protopterus annectens. The sequence continues at coordinate 405,289,702 of NC_056734.1, read as the reverse complement.
TGGGCTCCTTGTGGCCCAGTTGGACTATCCTGGCAAACAAACTGCAAATAAATAAATAAATAAATAAATACATTTTCTCAGTGACACTAATCATTTCCACTGCTGCTGTAAAAATTTTCCATTTACAAATAATAGCTTACAGTATTAATTAAAGTGATTGCACTATACCCGTTTTAAAACATTTCTTGAAATGAACTCACTAATTATGCATCATTTTGAAGGGTTTCATATTAATTTACAGTATTTCTATTATATTTTCATAGTTTAAAAAGTTCAAGGTTTCCTAAGTCATTTGCTACCTAACTCAAGTAATTATAAGTTGATACAGTGGTGTTAAACTATTTGACATAAATTCAGGTCCGTTTACACATTTTGTATGCAAATTAGGTCCTTTTATTATGCTTAGCTCTATGAATTGTACTGATACGCAAACATGTAAGGCCACTTATCCACATAACTAGGTCACAGATGCTTATAAATGTGGCCTTGGGTTCCTGTGAAAGTGCTGCAAAAACCGTGGAGTCTGCAGTAGTCCTCAGCAGTCTTCAGTATCCTGTAGGAACTTGCTGATAGCCTTAAATATGCTCAAAAATGAATATGTTTAGAAACAAACAAAATGGACTCCTATGCATGAGAGTTTGCACAACCGCTATCTATTATCCCTGCCAATCTCTGCAAAAAGAACACCTCCCCCCAAAAAATTCATACTGCTTCCCTAGGGCACAAGGCATATATAAATGACATTCAGGTATAATACACCAAAAAGGTAGCTGAGGCAATGCACAGCCACAGTTGCTATTGTAACAAATATAAAGAAAACTGTGATATCACATTTTTTTTTATCCATCATATAAATGAAATGTGAATGCATTCCTTTAAAAAAACATGATATGATAAAGGATTTGGTTAAACCAAACGTGCCAATAATAACAGTACCTGTTCTAACTTCCCTGCTAGTTAACTGTGTTTGGTTAAAGTAATATCACACAAGACAGGGAGTCATTCTAAACCTGTGAACAAGAGCTCTGCTCATACTTTCTTCATTCTGGTTATGGCACTTCAGATGATGGCAGCACGTGTGAAGTTGCAAGGCTGTTCTCTGAGCTGGTCAGATAAGGAGACCAAATCTATGGTCAAGCTTCTTCATGAGTCATACCTTAATATGATCCAGGTGTGTTTGAGAGGTTCTGAATGGAAAAAGATATATATCTGGCAGGAGCTGGGTGAACAGTTGTTATACCTGACAGGGATCACCCACTCTGGTCAGCAGTGCCGCCACAGATATGATGATCTACAGAAGTCTAGACCTAACCAGCTGGCTAGTTCAGTTGATCAGGTAGAAGGAAGAAGGCCAGACTTCATTTTTTCTCAGTTTTTTGTTAAGTTAAAGATAAAAATAAACTATAAGGTGGTTGTAGAACTGAAGATATTTGCTTGAAAAAATATGTGTAAATGCAAATATGTATTATAATAACGTAAAAGAAAACATAAGTATGCATGCATACAGAACTGCTTCTGCATGCAAATATATGGAATGTTTATGTGATAGCATAATTGTCTGTACAAATACAAATGTACTATATATCTGAGTAAAATAATAATTTGCATATACGTCTGTAAATTACAGGCATAAATTTGCATGAGTACATTTACAACTATTTTTTATGTATATAAATGTAAATATTTATACAGAAACTATATATATATTTTATATATATATATATATATATATATATATATATATATTTTTTTTTTACATTGCCACATAATGTCATTTAGTAATGCATTACCTTAGGTAGTAGTCAATGTACATGCAGACAGTTTTCGTAAAGCAAAGATTTTGTTTGTGTAGGCCAGAAAAATATTTATTAGTGTAGTAATTGTATAACACAGTGATTTCTTCAACAATACTAACTGCACATACAAGATGGCTGAACTCAGTCAGACACTACACACTAGTTAGAGTAGAGGTTGGAGGAAGGGAATTGGGGCTGCAGTGTCAAATGAATGACCAGCACATACTTTAGTAAGAAATCACCAGTAGTATTACTTCTGTAAGCAATTTTAAACCATCCCCTTATTTGTTTAGTAGAATTACTAGGCAGAAAATTATCAAAGCATATATTTTGTACAGTGAAGAAATCTAAAACTTCCTTGAACTGTTACATTTTTCTGTGTGTGTGTGTGTGTGTGTGTGTGTGTGTGTGTGTGTGTGTGTGTGTGTGTGTGTGTGTGTGTGTGTGTGTGTGTGTGTGCACCTTCTGCTAGAGCACAGTTTGATTGTTACATTCAAAGCATAATATTTTAACACACCATTCCACCAGAGAAGCTTGTCACAGCTATGAAATTATAAGAATTTATTTATAACTTGTAATAAAGGGAAGACTGGCACAGTATGAGAATATGGATAGTAATAAATATTTAAATAATAGTATGCAAGTACAGCAGTAAATGAAATGCTTACTTATTAGTAATAGTGATGTTAGTATTATTAAGAAAAAAAGAAGTGAGATACAGGTAAACAACAATTGTCTTATGTCTTCTTTTTCTTGCTGACAAGGAAATACATTCGTGCAAGCTTCAGCAGGCTGATTGAAGATACTTGTAAGCATGAATAAAGTAGTAAATAGCATTCTGTCTGTAACTGATTTCATTAATGTATATAAAGAAAAAAAACTGGAAGGGATGGTAAGTGAAGCACTAAAGTGCATTCACTACTTTACTGCAACCAAATGTAAAATATATAGCAATATATAAGTGCTATATTCTGTTGATAATGTTAGAATGTTAGAATGACTGCAAGGGCAAGCCATAATAATTGCAGGATGGTGATACCTTTCTGTATGGATAATAATGCCATTTGTGATATCATAGTAAGGAATTGGGAGATACTGAAGACTAATGATAAGATCATTAATTTGGTAGGTGATAAACCTAGCTACTCATACAAGAATAGTAGGTCATTAAAAAGATTGCTATGTTATGAGAGGGACACTATGAAAAGAGTACAGTCTGTGAGAAAGGGAACGTTTGGATGTAGCAGCTGTAACTATTGTGCATATATGGCCAATGGGAACAGTTTTACACATCCAAATACCCATAAGGTATATGAATTCAAACATTATGCAGACTGTAAGTCCAGAAATTTGGTCTATTTGGCTAGATGTACAAAATATCCAGCATTTTATATAGGCAAAACCAATCAAACACTTAGAGAACAGGTGAGAGAGCACTTATATGCTGTCAATAGAGAAGATGAGAGCAATGCCCTAGCAAGACACGTTTTGAGTAATGATCTATGACATAAGTTTAAGTTTTTGGTTATAGAACTAATCAACATGAGCATGAGATTAGGTAATATTAAGAATTACACTGAGAGATGTGAGATGAAATGGGTTATCAGACTACAGCCAGATAGCATTTGGACTAAATGATAGAGTTAGTTTGAAACCCTTCTTAGTCGATAAACCCCACAGGAATTGTCTTTATTTAGGATGCATTTTGTAGATTTTTCTGGTTCTGAGAGACCAATGATATAATAGTATTTGACATATTTAGTTATGTTTTGCACATTCATATTTTTTATACATTATTTTTTATATATATTTTTTTTAAATATTGTGTTTCCATGCATCAATGTGCTGTTTATTGATTACAATATATATTTTAGGCATTTAATGAAATGCATGGAACAATATTTAAGGTTTTGTTTCGGATATAAGGGACAGCTGTAACCAGATTTTTTAAAATTTTAGAGACATCTACTGGCCAGTTTGGAGTATTAAAGTTTCTGGAAATATTCCTTAACCCTATAAGTAAGTCTTAAGTTTTAAGATAGATTTATTGTAGGGTTAGGTATATAAGTTATGTAATATTTGATGTTCTTTATATATGTTTTGTCTTTGTACATGTTATTATTTTTGCGCATTGTTTGTGTCTATATGTGCTTTTTGTATATATTATTTTTGAATATTTAAATACAAGATGAGTGGATACAGGTTTTAAACAATGTAGGATTGTGACTGGCTCCATAGTTGATGATGTATGAGTAGAGATGTATTTAAATTGGGTAAAATGTGTTTTTTGTATATGTCTGATGAAGTGTCTTGAAGGGACACGTAAGTGCTTACTAGTTTTTATTTTGCTCCATTAAATATATATTTCTACTCCCTAGTGGCTGTATGTGCAACCTTTCTGTTTACTATATATATTGTTTGGACATTTTTGTCGTTTGGTTCAGAGAGGTGCTTAATTCTCCAAGGACTGTGTTTTTCTATACATTCTGTTGTGAACTGATGTTATAAGATGCAGTTATTTATAAAGGGTATTTTCAGTACAATATTGCAAACTAATTCATAGCATGTACAATATGATCATTTCTGTTAGTATAGTAGACTGCACAATGTAACCTCCACCAAAACCTGATATCAATACATTCTTCTTCCCAAGTATGCATAAGTACTCCCCATATCATTTCACCCTAAGTAAGCATAAACACATCTCAAATCATTCTTCCCACGTACACATAAGCACTTCCCAGATCAGTAGCCCCATGTATGCATAAGCACTTGTAGTACATTCTGTTTTACTTCAAGTAAAGATTTATACAATATATTTTAAGTAAGAATATGATGTGTGAATCTGTGATGTGCATTATCTCTTCTGTATCTCCCTCTCTTTTTTTCTCCATTTTTTACATTTTAATTAAGCATTACTTTCTTCTTTTTGTTTTCCTTTTCTCCCATTTATGGTCATGTTTTACAGATCCAAAGTCCTCAGGAGAAGCCCAGGTATGTACCTCCTAGGTTAGGAAGTATTCACTCTCTGCCTATCCAGGGACATGAGGGCGGCGTCAATGGGCATGAAGATGCCCTGGAGCATGGCAACTTAGCAAGCCTTACTGAAGGGAGACTTTAGGACTTGTTTGATGATGTCCTGGAGCAGATCTTGGATAGACAGCTTCAGCCAATGGAGGCGTCTCTTCATGGGTGGAAGGCTCACAGTTCCAGGTCATGCTGCTCTCTGTGCCTACACTGCAACATCATCTGGCAGGGAAAATGTTTCATAGGATCACAGGAGGTTAGGTCTGAGGGTCTGTGGACTGGAAATTCTTGATATTGCCACTCCTCTTCCCCCCCTTCTTCCCTTATCTTTTATCCTATACTCTCTTACCTATTTCCCACCCACACTATCCTCTTACATAAAAAAAAATTGAAACAATATGTGGATGTCTCACCCATCACAAAATAGTGCACCTTATCTTCCATTTCCTCCAGCAGAACCTTGCTTAACCTTGCTTGATGTGTTCCTACTGTGTCTCCTTCTTTCTTGTGTTTTCCCTTTTCAGTCTTTCCTTTCCATTCTTTAAAGTAAACAACAGGGTGTCCACGTAAGGATACCCCTGTATAAAACATTTTAAATCCCTTACATTTCTTTGAATATTAATAATAAAACCTACACAGTCTGCTGTTTGCCTTAAGTCTTTCAAACACGACTCCACATAGCTGTGTCTAACTGCAATATCTGAATACATAGTAAGTTGCACCAGCTGGTGTTTTTAATCATGCAACAAAGGATACAATCTTTAGAATGTGTATGTGTTAGACTGATTGTTTTTAGATGGCGGAGGACGTATAATAGAGCAGGTTTTACATTGCACAAAATTCTTAGCCGAAGTCACCCCTTAAAAGTTTGAATGAGATGGCGTAGAGAGAGAGAGAGAGAGAGTACTTAATCCACTGGGCTAGCTTAGGTAGCATAAACCTGAGATATTTTAGTTAGGCTTTTGAGGGCTTCTCAAGCTATACAAGGTGCAATAGGTATATCCCAAAGGAAAATTAAACTCAGTGATGTGTGACAATGAAAGAATATAATGTGACAAGGACCTACTTTAACCCTGATGAGATACCTGACAGATAAGCTGTATGAGACAGAAAGACTTTCTATGATCAAGACCAGGTGTTCAAAAGAGGACTTATTAAATAAGTTATATAGTCACTGACTGACAAATGAGTTATTTTTATAATTACATAACCATAAAAGCTTTGGTAAATAATCTTAAAAATGTATTCATTGGCAGAACTACAACAATTCATATACAGAGTAAACAGACAGAGTTACAATTAATACATATCATTCACCCCATGTGCAAAAAAATAGGAATAGAGGTTGTGGATTGATGGATGGATGGATTTAAACCTGGTGAAAATAAATCACCAAGAAGAATGATCTATTTTCTTTGTTTGTCTTTAATAAGTCAGGCGTCTCATGTAACATTTCATCAATCCCAGTAAAAACAAATCTAGCAGTAGTATGTTTGATGTAATGCCTGCAAAGAGCATTATTCATCTTCTTTGCTTCTAGCCATATCAAAAGTAATGCTTGTGTATGCTATGCTTTTGATTCTATTCATGGATGGTTTGGTGAGTATATACCTCAGTCGCTCACTATCCACCAGCCGTAGCCATAAAATGCTGTTGTGACAATAGTTAAGCATAGCTGGTGGTGAAGCAATATAGCAACCCCCCCCTTTAGAAGATTTTGGCCTTTCCATTTTAAGAATGCTACCCCCACTTTAACTTTATTTATCTTTGTTTCCTGCAGGAATATAACAGGAGCCCCCAAATGACAAGATTTTACCTATAATGGCATTTCTTTAATACTAGACAATATTGATCACACAATTATCTTTGTTATACATTTGGTGTACGCTGTTCCCCCACACCACTTTTCCTAACACAATAATACATGCAGCTTTCAAATTAAAGAGAAAAAATGCAGTAATATCAAAATCACAAGAAAAAAAATGAAACATACAGCCCAAACAAGGTAACAGGTATGCAGAAACAAATCAAGAGCACCGATAGAGTTAAAGCAGTCCTCAGGTAATCCTTAATTGCTCAGCCACACCAGATGCAAAGGCACAACACTTTGTTATTATTACAAAGCATATTAAGCAAAAACAAATGCAGGAAAAGGATATATCATATACCTTTGTCTTATTTTTTTAAAGCTTTATATCACGCCCCCTGAATAAAGACCACCTCGAGAAAAAAACAGGTAAAAATCATGTATCAACCAGTTCAGTAACAAGTGCCTCTGCTCATGAGTCCTTCTTCTCCTTCTCCATATGGTCACCCAATGATTGTTTGAGGGAGCTGACTTCCTCTGATGAAATTTCTGGATTAGAAAATTCCATGTGGTCATGATCTGAGAAATCCTTGTCATCTTCTAACTGCATTAGGGGTTCAAATCTATTCTGGGACCTCCTGTAAGTAGGGTTCCTATTGAATTGTTGACAGCTTAGGTTGTCGAATGCTTAATCATCGACACCTAAGCATCGAATGCTTAAAATAGCGAACGGCCACATCATTGAATTCTTTCCTTGGGAAAGAATTTGCGTGGCCGTTATCGGGGATTTGCCCTTTCCACAATGTAGAGCGATTTTGGAGTTGGTATATTTAGTTGAGGTGGTGGAGTGCAGCCCTCCACATTGGGGGGTATGGGGGGTGAAGCCCTGCACTATATTTGGGTGTGTTTGTTTATTTTGTTTACAGACGGCCACCCAAATTCTTTCCCAAGGAAAGAATTCAATGATGTGGCCATTCGCTATTTTAAGCATTTGACTCCAAAGCACCACTTTCTAGGTCAGTGTGTGGATAATTCCTGAATACCATCTAATTTCTTCTTGTGGGAAGCAGAGATCTTTTTAATCTGCTGCACATCCTTAGCCACTGATTTCAGCAACTCTGTTAGTGAAGTCAGCATGGATTTTATATCTTTTAAGTTCTCAGCCATTGAACATGTGGTGGATGACATCTTTGGCTGACCAGAGTTGTTGAGGAAATGCCATGACTATTTACCTATTCAAATCTGAAGATTGCTTCATTTAGACACAATAGCATGCAGATACTAGTAATCACGACTCCATCAGGGGACTCTGCTTCTTAACTGCATGTTTTAAAAATATATTTGGAGCCCAAAGAGAAAACTGAGATGCCAAGCCACGTGAACATGCATCCCCACTCTTGTGCATTCCTGACTGTGCTCCAAGGAAACTAGTGTTTTTGGACTGGAGAGTCCTGATAAGACCTAACCTAGGGTGATTCCAAGAGGATTGGCAAAGGTGGAGGGAATGGTGATGGATGTGGAATGTATGAGGACACATAGTTAGAGATGAATTTATGTGCAAAAATACTCACCATGTTTTGGAGTCAGTGTGGGGTATTACATCTGATGTCCTGATGTAACTGAAAAAGCTTTTATGGATAGACAGATATGTTTTATGTGTGAATGCTGCAGATAGCTAGTCTGTTTTAATAAGGTAGTTAGTGAATATGGGCTGGAAAAGGAATAGGAACGGTTAGTAAAGATGAGTTCAAGTAGGTTCTCTCCCCAGGTGGGGATGGGGACAATTTGATCTAAGGAATCAATGCTAACAAAATCAAGGAATCTCTGTACCTATTTTGTTGCTAAGGTTTGCAAGTTGAAGGATAATTAATGAATGTATCCCATAATCAGTGCTTTGACTTATGGGGATGTTTTCAAACTGATTTAAATGATCAGCATGCATCGAAGAGGGAATGAAAAGGGACATGTACTTGCTAATGATGTTACTGGCTAAGCCACTTACCTCTCTCATAATGTCTTTTTTAGGCAAGGTAACAAAAACAAAATTTCTGTCGTGAAAATATCAAATACAAAGAAACTAAGGGTCATGTTGCTAAATGCTAAGTTTAAATCAGAAACTGCACTGTCTGGAAGCACTCCTTTCTCTGGTAGATGTTGACATCTATGCAGTCACAGAAACCTGGTTTAAGGCCACAGTAAGTACTCTGACCTTGCAAGGCTACAATGCCTTCCACACTTTCAAACCGCAGACTGAAGGTGTGAGAACCAAAGGAGGTGGAGTGTCTATCTTTATTAAAGATAATTACGCCTCCAGACTGGTTAGACAAGATAACTCTGTGGAGTTACTCCAACTCGTAATTACCGTGGGTAAGACTCTCCTTCATGTCATCGCTAGTTACAGGTCTCTTTCCATGAACCAGGAAGCCCACCCAGCTTATTTAGACCTACTTGGGACAATTAATGTACAACCTAAAACTCTAGTCATGGGTGATTTCAACTATTCCTCCATTAATTGGGAAACTTATATGAGCCCAAACTCACTTACACAAAAGTTCCTGGACTTTGTTAACTCAAATGCCCTAGAAAAAAATAGTGCACCACCTCACAAGGGGCTTTAATATTCTAGACCTGGTCCTCACCATTATGAGTGACTGATGCAACACCTCAAGTATAGGGCCTGCACTAGTTAAATCAGGCCATAAATCAGTCATTTTTGAAGTAACAATATCACCAGAACTCCCCAAAGAAGTCAGGCTAAAAAACTTCACCAAAGCTACCTAAACCCTCTTAAGTGATGGTATAATTGGCTTCCAAGATCCAGTTTCCACATATGGCATTGACGGCTATACTAAGGTATACACTGATGCCCTGTATAAAAATCTACATAAATGTTTAGACACAGCTATGTCTGATAGGATTAAAGCAAGATCCTCGAGAAAAAACGAACTATCCTGGTGGACGTCTAGCATTAATAAATTATACAATAAATGAAAGATGCTGCTGTCTAAAAATACAAAAGTGAGAACCCAAAACTGGAAGAGCACCCTTCTTGCCCTAAACAAGCAAATAAGACAACTCGTGAAATCCTCAAAGAGCAACTATGAGAAAAATTCAGAAGCCATAGCCAAGGATAACCATAAGGCTTTCTTCAACTACGTCTGTAACTTAAAAGGTAGGACTCAGATGTGTGCTGAACGACTTGTGGATGGTATCGCACACACTGACCTTGTGGAAATAGTGATCCTGCTTGCAGACAGGTTTGGCACAAACTTCACCCCCTATCTCCTCTAAGCATACCACAAACCATGTCTTCAGTATCACCTCTTCCCTGCATCTCCAAAGAGCAAGTCATCAATGCTCTCTCCAAGACTAAGAACACAGCCTCCATGGGACCAGATGGCATTCCAGGCTGCATTCTTAATGTTCTTAAACAAGAGCTAGATACTATACTAGGCACCCTATTCAACCACATCCTGAGTACTGACTTTGTCCCACTGAATGGAAAACAGCAACTTTTATCCCCCTCCACAAAGGCGGCTTGGCAACAGTCTTACATAACTATAGACCCATAAGTTTAACCAGCCTCATCTGTAAGGCAATGGAATGAATCATTATGGATCTCATAAATAAGGATACAGGTGACCTCCAAACCCTAGCTCCATCTCAGTTCAGTTTTGTCAAGGCTAGGCCATGCCTGTTAAACCTGGTGGATTTCTTAGAGAATGTGACCAGAGCCATAGATGAAGGCAAAGCTGTGCACACCACCTATCTTGATTTGTCCAAGGCTTTTGGCACAATCCCAGATGCAGGCATCATTGATAAACTAACCCAATTGAATATCAACTACTGTGTTGTCAGGTGGGTTGCAAACTGGCTTACAGATTGACAACACTCAGTTAAAGTGGGAGACTTCACCTCTACCTGCAGACCTGTCACAGTGAGGTCCCACGATATTCAGTGCTGGGTCCCTTATCATTTGGCATATACTTCTCAGATGTCCAGACCAAAATGGAGGGGCTGTGGCTAACCAAATTTGCGGATGACTGCAAATTAGGTGCTATCACTGAATACCCTAGGAATGTCAGTGTTCTAAAAAAGGGGCAAGGAGAGTCCCACTGTTTTTAGATCACTAATGAATAAGTGTGGTTTCTGCAGATTTTGCAAGTACATTAATGATGGACCATACATTTCTATTCCTGGCTTCTTTAGGAATTTGGAATGCCCAGGCAGATGCAACTGTGAGACAAAATGTGTGGTATATGTTGCATCTTGCACAGCAAGTCCGGCATTTTACGTCAGCAAAACTGTTAGAAAATTAAAAGAAAGGATTTCAGAACATGTCCGGGACATTAGGTACAAAAACTTTGTCAGTTCCTTGTATATGCACAGTACAAAATGCAGGAATTTTAAAAAGTTCCTGTTTTTTGTTATAGACAAAATGAAGGTCGATGGGGGGAGGGGTGATTAAATGCCCACAAAAGCCGAGGGATCAATGACTACATATCAGTTAAGCTCATTCTAAAGAGAAGGGCAACAGTGATATAACTAACAAGTATGCCACCTAGTGATACAAATGGGATGTTATAACTCTTTAAGATGTTCATTCTGTATGCATATATTTTACTAGTGTTTTTATTACACTATGGTAAAAGAGAGTTGTGCAGAGTCTGCGATGTCTTTTCATTTTTCATTAATCACCAGTTGGATAGTAAAATTTACATATATATTGCAGTTAGATGAGATTTTTAAGAGTGTATTTTTAGGGGGTGCTTTCTCAGGATATGATGTCATGCTGCATGAGAAATAAAAGATGAATGCTTGTTTAAATCGTTGACTCTGAAGAAGCCCTATAAGGGGTTAAAGTGCTTAGTTCACATGTTTTTTATCTACTTTATTTGTTTTTATTGTGAATAAAGTGGTATCACTGCTTCATAGCTGATCAGGTATTTGTTTTTCTTCATCTTACACAGACCAATGATTGGTGCCAAAGCCATGGTCTTAAACTAAATGCTAAAAAATGCATCATCATTCCCTTTGGTAAAAAGAATGCCTCTGCTGATTATCAAATAAAGAGTAATATCCTAAGTACCAATTCTGTAGTAACAGACCTGGGAACACAAGTTGACTGTGACCTCACCTTTGACCACCATCTGTCTATTGTGGTGAGGAAGGCATTCTATGTCGCTCACCTGATTAGCATTGGCATCGCCTCAAAAGCAAAAGAGGTTATAACTCCCCTGAACTCATCCCTCATCAAGCCTATTATTGAATGTAATGCTCCGTTTGGTATTTACTGTACCAGACACCTGCAGCAACTTGAGAGACCTCCAAGATTTCTAACTAAGAAAATTTAGGGTCTCCAGCATGTCTTATATATACAGACTGAAGTCACTGTCACTGTACTCAGTAGCATATAGACTACTTAGAAATGACTTATGTCTAGTTTACAGGGCTATTGCTGACCCATATCTAATGGAAGTGCTGCATGTAAGTCAAATGGGACTAGAGTCACCCACTCCAGGGACCTCATTCTAGCCTGCGACTTAAACAGGACCTGCTGGAGAGACAGATGCATCTCTCAGAGGTTGCCACTCCTCTAGATTAGGCTTCCAATCCATGTCAAGCAAAGCAGCTCCATGATCCTGTTTAAGTGCATCCTGGATGACTGAATGGGAAGTCATTAATTTCTGCCGGGGATTGCCATTGCTTTTCTCCTGGACATGGCTAGTCTTGCTAGAAAATTCTTGGGCATAGATGATATCTCTCATTTAGTATTATATTGGGATTTAATGGCTAGGCTTGTAATGAACCTCGGGTCAATAGCCTAATAAAATCCTATAACCCTATCAGAGAACATGACCTTAATAATCTCTGTGGACGTACTGTGCAAGATTTGACATAATAAAATGGAGTTTCTAATAAATACGAATACACACATACACAGCACCCAGAGTCCTGAATGCATGGTGTGCACAGTACCTTGGTAAGATGAGAATGCATTTGTTATTCAAAACCACATTTTGTTAACTACACAAATGCAGATATCTTCATTTCCAGGGTAGTCAATAAGCTTAGATATTTCATTGTTTAAGATTCTGGCTTGGATTTGTAAAGGCTTACCATGAGGGGGAAGCCTTAACACAGCCATTTTCCCACACACAGTAAGCATTTCTATTTCTTAAACTGCTGACATTTGCCTAAGTGCAGAGGGTTGTATTGCATGCAGAGCTGCATGATAATGTGGTAATGTTGGGGAGTAGCTAATGCTAATTAGCCATATGCTGCACCCCCCCACCCGGAAATGCCATCTACTCTCACTTTATGATGATAAATAATTACAGAATCATTCGGATGGAGGAAAAAGTGAACACTGTCAAAAGATATTGGTTTCCCATTCACTCCAGTGAATCAGTTGTTGTACAAATGAGCTCAGAGAAGACATGGGGGCGAGAGATGCATCAAGATGTGGATGCGTGTGGATGTGTATACCCTGAGATGGTATATCCTCGACAATGTGCATCCACACATACATTGATGAGATGATCCCACCCAGTCTGGTAGTTGGCTCACAGGATTAAGGATATGTTTCCTGTGGTCCAGTGGAAAAAGGTTTGAGTCACTCAACCTCCATTGCCTAATTTTGTGACTCTGCGCAAGTCACTTAACTTGACACTGCTCCCTGGCTGTGTCTGATAAAAGGTCCATGACGATCAGTGCTCTACTCTGAAAAATAAATAAGATCCTTTACAATGAAGGCACTGCCAACAGCCCACACAAAGGCTACACAACAAAGTCCCTACCACATTTATATTATAAATGGTTGGATGGGATATTCAGAAAGAAGACAAGAGCAAGCTAAAGGACGCACAGGACATGGAAAAGAGAAAAATAATATAGAGGATGAAGGGTATATTTTCTGTGGGACAGTTGTTGCCCATTTTTAAGAAGAGTAGAGGAGGAAGGCAGCAGGGGGAATGTGTGGGTAGAAAGGAATGCATAAAGATGACAGCAGGGGCAGAAAAACAGACTTAAAATATAGAGGAAGGCAGAAAGTGATGTGGTGATACAAATGCGGGGGGCATAGACAAATAGAGAAGAGATGCACAGGTCAAAAGGGAACATCATGAAGGGGGATAGAATGTGGTGAGGATCACCTGCCAAGCTTCACAGCGGTGAATCCAACCAGAAGTGAATCAACTCCATTACTGTTCTCATAGCTTTGCCAAGCTACTGGTTGCTCAATGGTCAGGGCCATGTAGCTGTGTTACTTCACAAGTTGCATAGCGATGCACTTTAGGATGCCAATCAATCTGGGTGACCAACCAGTAGTCCATCACATGCCACACCAGTTCTTTCACCTCCCATCTGGTGACCCAACAGTATGTATAGTGATGCTCCCAAATGGGAAGCCCCCCTCCACTGGAGAAGCAGCATCATAGGCCATCAGCAAACATACCAGCTCCTAATCCCACAGGATAACCTTCATTACTCCACAAAGAGGCAGCACTGGAGACTGCAGAGGACCTAGGAGGCTGTGGCTGGGCATGGTGGATGTTGTTGCACTACATAAAGCTCCATGGCCACCACTGCAGAAAGCATGAGTGTAACAGTGAGAATCAAAACAACAAAGGACAAATAAAATAAAGAAGATGACAGTTATGAAGAGAAAAAAACAAAAGCAATTATTAGGTTGTGCTTCATAGTTTTTGTTACAGGCTCTGGAAGGGTAAAAATGTAGTCAACTTAGCAATGGCAATAGAAAAGTAATATAAGGGCCAAGAGCACAACTATTACAGAACTATGTGAACTACAGAGCAGGATAACCTGGGAGGTACTCTATCACTGCTTTTTCAGACGGTGAAGTGAGTGCAATGGACATCAAACGTAGGCAGCAATAAACAAGCTGTATAAATGAACTGCAGAACCCTGAGAAGGTTATGAGCAGTTAGTATACACAGTGCAGAAATGCTGGGATGTGTGGCACAGGGTGACACCAGGCCATATATAACATGTCTCAGAATTCCAACAAGAGTACACATGGGATGCATAATCCCTGTGGTAATGCTGCCCCCTTGCAAATAGAAAACCAAATGTATCATTACATGAGCAACAGATAATTTTAATGGCCATGGTATGATAGGTATCCTTGAAACAGTCATGGGCAGTGAAATGGCCAATCACAAAATACATGTTACGATAACAAGGGCAATGTGCATTCCCTAAATTGTGGTTATACATGTACATGACACTGAAAGAAACTACCATACCAGCTATGTACCATAGCAAGGACCTATAGTATTGCAGTGTTGCAACTAAGGTCAGGCCATTGTACAATACCATGACACAGTCAGGAATATCTGCCAGTAGGAAGGACAGAACCATAATTATATGTACATAGGTTATAGTACATGCAAAGCAAAAGTATAAATATCAGTGAAATTAATTAGCAACATTGCAAACCTGAACAGCTAAGCAGGTTAATTGGCAATATATGGTCAACACATCAATTCAGTATTCATACCCTAGTGCCTGGGTCAGCATGCTTGCCACCTCTGACAGATCAGTCCATTCTCCTGCATCTCATAAGATGCTAAAAGACACAAAACAGAAAGATAAAAGAAAAACATGAACACAACATACCCATGAAAATAAATAAATGCCTATAGGTGTATAGTAAGGTCTAACATTGTAAAAGCAATTATCAGATCGTCATATGCACTTTGGTTCTCAGACTCACTTCTGCTGTCCTCTTTTTCCCACTGGCTGTGAACTTCAAGGTGGCACCCCTTCTGGTCACTGTACCAATCCTACCACTGCTCAGTAGAGCAGATGATGCCCATGTTATCACTCAACACCCAAGCAAGACAGCACCAGCCTTCCACCTTGTACTAGGTGCCCTCATGAGAGTCACCCAGCAGGTGCTCTTGGTGAGGCAGATGCATCAGGTTGAACAACAGCTTAGTTTCCTTGCTGCACCATATGAGAGTCCTTCCAACTTTGGCCTTTCCAGAAGCCATTGCTACTTGTCAACTTAAAGGAGGCAAATGTAGCTGTGTCACTTCAGTTCATGTCTTGGAAACCATATGATGGGTATCAATTTGCATTATGGCAATGTGATGAAGTCCAGTGCCAATCTTCAATAGCATGATTACAACAGAAATGTGCATCGGGATGGAAGACATGCCTGTTACACATGGTAGCGTGGCTCTGTCAACATGTACACAGTGTCATAGTATTGTAATATGCAATATGTCACAAATTATGGCAGCTATGTATCGTAATGCCTATGGGCAACTGACTGAGTAGCAAAAGGCCATATGACTGCAGCTGTAATAGGGAGCTGCCCAGGCCTGTGTACAGAATGTTTTGCAGGCTACCAGGCACATGCATGGATAGGCATGGTCCATGTAGAATGCTGTAGATTAGATATTGTGCTGCACTAGGTGTGTAATTGGGAGACATTTTAATAAAATTACTTCATTAGCATAACTGCTAAATTTCTAAAGCATTAGGATCTACAAAAAAAAAAAAAAAAAAAAAACAAACAAAACAAAAAACCCCAAAAACAATCTTTGTTCATGTAGTGTGTGATGACCCCACCTCAGTCCTCACCTCTGTCACCGGTACGGGAGTGCCACTGAAAGCAGGGATAGAAATACACAATTTCCCTTAAGAGTATACCAGGAGCAAGCCCCAAACCTGGGAATGGACTATATGCTTCACTCCAAGTCCCCAAATGAGTCTTTACAGTAACCACTGCAGAGCACTGCGTCCCTGTTATAGGTATTTCACACATTCATCTTTATATTTGATATTCACACATGCAAACATTCTGGGAAAGACTGGCACAGATTTACTTGCTATGTCCTATTTCCCAAATTACAAGGTAATGGCTGTCACCAGTCAAATACAACAATATCTTTCAAAAGGGGTGTTCAGTTATATTGGGTAAAATAAATATTGATATAAATGGTAGCATGTAATCCAAACAGTAAGGCTTTTTGGAGTTGACCTGGTGTTATCACAATAAGCATAAACAATCTCAGGTTGCTAAAAGTACTTTCTAAATAACCAGTCACAATAAAAGGTAGTAAAATATTTAATAAATAAAATTATTTAAAACATATATACACTGAATAACTAATTCCAATAAACCAGAGAGCTTCACACACAGGAATTATGAAAATAACATTGTAGGATAGGTTTCACATTTATTGTAGAAACTATCTAACTGTAGTTCCCTGTCTAAAGATTAATTGTCTCTGTGTAATGTAATTAACCCAGCAAGGCAATATGATTCTCTTACTTTTGAAAGACAAAATAAGAATATATGTCCACTCTTTAGGCTGTTGTCTGGTCCTCAGTGAATGGAATAGCAACACCTATTATTTCTGCTGAACAGCTCTGGAAAACTCTGAGTGATAACTACTAAGCTGGAAAACAACAACTGACTACTACTACTAAAACTACTGCTGAACTTTGACAATGCACCTTCTTTTATAGCAGAATTTTTTAAAAGTCACACAAAGCTGTTATGAGAATTCTACTCTCTCATATCAGACTTTAAAAAGTAAACAAAACAGCTGCAGTGGAGATTCTATTCCTTTCATCTCTGGCACACGATGATATCATATCTAGGTCAGCTCACTGGCATAACGTACATTCCGAATTCTTTTTAAAAACATGCACATTTGGTCAGCAAGAAGAACATGTTTGATTCAGACATATTACATAAATCAAAGTAATAATCAAAGAACAAACTTATTTACAAAATTATAGCTAGCCTGCATATATAACACAGGGTAATTAAAAAAATATTTATAATTATTTACAAAATGTCAGCCCGTCATGGTAGCACAGATAACAATATCTAATATCTGCACATTTCTCCCCCTTTGAAGACTCAAGCTAGATTTTCAAGTAACCCTGGAAATTTGTCACTTGGGAAAAATGCGGATGTCTGAAAATGTATGAACCAATACCCTGTCTTGAGAATCTTTCTGCATTGCTGAAATCTGGACTGGCTAATGCAGGGGGTCCTCCCAAAGCCTCTTTAAGCTTTTGGAATGCCTGCTCACAATTTGTGGTCCTCACTACTTTATCTGGCTTGTTTTTCCTTGTTAGGTCAGTAAGGGGTGCAACTATTGTACTGTACATGGACACAAATTTCATGTAGTACCCTGCTGTCCTTAGGAAAGCCCTCACCTGCTTTTTGGTAACAGGGACAGGCCATGCCTGAATAGCTTCCACTTTGGCAGGTTTTGGCCTAATCTTACCACTCCCTACTCTATGTCTTAGGTAGGAGACCTCTGCCATACCCACTTGACAAATACTAGGCTTAATAGTCAACCCTACCCTTTTTAAGCCACCTATGACCTCCCTGACATGTTAAGGTGCTTTTGCCAGGAATGACTGTAAATTGCAATATTGTCCAAATAAGTGAGAACATAATCTCCTGCTCTTACTAAGATATTATCTACTAACCTCTGGAAGATTGCTGGGACATTATTCATCCCAAAGGGCATCTTGTAAACTCATTTAATCTAAGTGATGTTACAAAAGCAGACCTCCCTCTAGCAATGAGAGTCAAGGGCACCTGCCAGTATCCCTTGGTCAGATCAATAGTGGTCAGATATTTAGCCCCATCTAACTGTTCTAAAGCTTCATCTGTTCTAAGCATGGGGTACACATCTGACTCTGTATAACTGTTTAACTTTTTATAGTCTACACAGAATCTTACTCTACCATCTTTCTTCGGTACCGATACTACTGGGGAAGCCCAAGGACTCCTGGACTCCTGGATTACCCCCAGCTCCAACAAATCCATTATCTCCTCCTTCAAAGACTGTTTGACTCACTCAGGCACCCTATAAGAGGCTTGCTTGATAGGCCTTTGGGGTTCCATATCCACATGGTGTTGCACTAGGTGAGTACACCCAGATTTCTTGGTGAACATGCCCCCAAATTTCTGTAACACTGATCATATTTCTTTAACCTGAATAGGAGATAGCCACTGAGGTATTGCTACCTCTCCCACAGAAGTGTCAGTCCCAAACTCACTGAGAAGGTCAGGCACCAGAGCCACCTCAGCCTCATCCTGCCATCCACTATGAATACTCAGCACCAGGGCTTTCTTAGCATGATAAGACGTCATTATGTTAACATGGTGCAACTTATGTCCCTGCCTCCTGCCTATCTTTTGGCATTGCTCACAGGTCCTGCAGTACCCTGTTACATCTTTTGCAATCCTAGGCCAATAAAAATTGTGCATAATGCATCTCCTGGTATGCTTTATACCCATATGACCCACAAAAGGATTGTGATGGGCTATGGCTAGAGGTGCCAGATGGTAGGATCTGGGCACTACCAAATGCCGTATTGCCTCACCCTCTAGCCCTCCCTCAGGGGTCCACTCGCTTTACAGTAACCCTTTGTTATCTGCAAAAGAAATATAATGGACTATGGCTGGAGGTGCCAGACAGTAGGCTCTGGGCTCTACCAACTGCCATATTACCTCACCTTATAGCCCTCCCTCAGAAGTCCACTCTCTGTACAATACCCCTTTGTTATTGACAAAATGAATGTCATGAGCTATGGCTAGAGGTGTCAGATGGTAAGTTCTGGGCACTACCAACTGATGTATTACCTCACTCTCTAGCCCTCCCTCAGGGGTCCACTTTCTGTACAGTAACCCTTTGCTCCAACATACAGACTCCCCTCTTCCTTGAGCATCAGGTGTCTCCTTAGCTACTGCTCTTAAGCTTCTTAATGTAGGGTCCATAAGATGAGCCTTTCTCAAATCTATGTTTGTGATCCTGCCCAGCTCTCCTTCCACAGGAAGCCCAGTATCCTCTATCAGCAAACTAAGATGTTTAATAAGGTCAAAAAAGGCCAGTTATGAGGCCAGGACAACCTCTCGGGCTAAGGACAATCACAAAGCCTTCTTCAGCTATGTCAGGAACCTTAAAGTTAGCACACAGCAGTTAGCATAACTGGTGTTAAATGCCACAACCTCCACTGATCAGGGTGACATAGCAACTCTTCTAGCTAATAAATTTGGCTCTAAATTCACCCCACTTCCTCCTGTGAAATTCCTACTAGAATTTCCCTCCCAACTGTCAACAGGGAGCAGGTCCTGCCGATGCTCACTGAGGCCAAAAATACTGCATCAATGGCCCCCAATAATATCACAGTTTTTCACAAAATAGCCTTAAACATGACCTAGCAGAGCCACTAGAGGCACTGTTCAACTACAGCCTCAAAACAGGTTACATACCAAGTGAATGAAGGGCCACAACACTCAGCCCTCTGCACAAGGGTGAACCATGAACTGAATCTGGGAACTACAGATCATCAGTCGGACAAGTCTAATATGCACAGTTATTGAATGAATTTTCTTCAAAATGATCAGGAAGGACACTGGCAATCTACAGACAATGGACGCATCACAATTTGTCTTTATCAGGAGGAAGCTCTTGCCTACTCAACCTGGTAGACTTCTTCGAGAGGGTCAACAAGGCTATTGATAAGGGAAAAATAGTGCACACCACCTACCTTGACCTGGCCAAGGTATTCAATGCAATACCTCATTCTGGAATTGTTGACATAACTCACTGAATTATTTGCTGGCTCATGGATAGGACCCAAGAAGCCAGGATTGGTGAGACAACTTCCACCAAGAGACCAGTCACCGGTGGACTACCCTGGGCTCTGCATTGGGCCTACTCCTGTTTAACATCTATTTCACAGAAGTCAAGTCTAATGTTGAAGGCCTCTGGCTCACAAAGTTTCATCTTCTACACCTGGATTAAAACCCGTTTCTTGTTAGCAACCTTCGTTTCCCTTGGTGAGCACTAACCTCTTCTCCCCCTTAGCAAACTGCATGGAGTCTAAACTAAATGAGGATTGCAAAGACTTTTGCCATGACTTTGCCATACCAGATCATGTTTTACAAGAATTAGAATTACTGGAATAAGATCCTCACCTTTTACCTATATAAGAGTTGGCTATTTAAAAGGATATGTTCCTATTTAACTCTGTTGTGGGAAGGCAGGGGTTGTGGAGGGTAGCTAGTAGCAGATAACATATGTGAGTTTGTCCTCTGGGGCTACAGTTCATCTGCTGTGTCTAGCTACACCATAGTTAAGGAGATGAAACTCAGTAGTTAAGTAGTTACAATTTCTCTCTGTGTGGGTTTAAACTTTCTTAAACAACTTTTTTATGTTGTTAACACTCGGCACTGTCTAGCAGCAGGAGAGCTGTGAATTCACTAATATAAACTTATAGTCATTGTTCATTGTTCTATGTATCTTCAGTCGTAATGTGCTTTTTAACAAATGTTTTTAGAATAATTGTTGGTCAGCTTAGCTCTTGCGGACAGTGATGCAGAATATGCATTTTTTTCTTTGGCCTTCTGCTGGGTCCCTCTCTCCTGCAATTGCTTATAACAATAATGGTTACTTCTTCAGGGCCACAGTCGCTCTTGCTCCTTGGGCATTCATTGATGGCCCCCAAACACATTTTCCCTATTTGGTGACCTTTAAAGTTTCATAAAACAACAGTGGAAAATTACATTTGTGGTGTAAAGTAGAGAGCAGTTTTGATATATGTGAGAGCATTTTGCAGGTTGTGAGGAGAACTTTAGAACTGCTTATATTTAAATGCTTTGTTCCCTTCTCCTTCTTTAGTCATCCACATTGCAGGTAAGCTGCTTCTATATATGTGTTTTTTAAACTTAAAAACTTTTTAATAGACACAGGTCACACGAACAACTCCGAATGTTTAGCAAGACTGCATGAACATGAATTGCTTTCATCTTGTGACCTCTTTCCATTAAAAAGTTTTTGTTCGAAGCCTTGGCTATTGAATTACTTACAGAATTAGTGGTCTACATAACTGTGCACTTTGTGTGTTTGGTTATTAGTCTTCCTACAGTGCACTCATGCAGTTTCTTTTTGGTTTTATGAAAAACAACAAGGGAGTTGTTTTATTTTCTTTGGCAGATATGCTGGATGTGTATTACTCCAACTAGTGCCCTCTTTATAAATTTTCATAAAACATTTTGATTCTTTAAATTTAAACTTTGTATTTCATGTCATGTTACACCATTTTCATCTTCCAGAGGATCTTATAGCCTGGTGTAGTCCCATTCTTTTGTATACATGATAACTAACAACTAGTAATTGAATCCCTTTTAACTATAGTAAAATATACCTAAATAACGCCCACTATCTCCCTTACTGGTCATCCTGGCAGTAGAAGCTCTCAGCTTATTCATTAGGTAGCATTACTACATTACTACCATTTAGGCATTACAACATTGGTGGATAATGAAATAGTAGATGATTGATTTGCATGTTATCAATCTCATATCCTGACAAATTTATTATCAGGGATGATAGTAATTTGAAGCAAAATAATCCTTTTCTTCTTCAATGCCAGTTGTTTTCCTTTACAATTTTAAGTTGGGCATAATCTGGAATGTGCTTCACATGTATTTAGGCATAAAATATGGCTCGCATGTATGGCCCTTTACAAAAAATACAGTGCCCTTCATTAGGAAAATCACAGCTCAAATTTGAAAATGGAAGGCCTTCTATCTGCTCCCACCCACTTACAAAAATAACTGTTGTCTTGGTGTTAGTTCTTTCCATGTTTATTTCCATGGCAAAGCACATATCTTTCTCTCTCAGATGAATGGAGAAAATTTAAACTAGGACAGCAAACTTAAGATAAATGAGCATAGTTAGGAAAAAATGAAGGTCCCCTTTAAGGGTAGAACATCTCCAGAGATATGCCAGAGCAGTGGACTTGGTCCATATTATTCATGTGAGATGTAACCTGCACCCACTTTAGGTGGTGCTGGCAGCTCATGCTACCAGATTTCATTCAGAACCATAGAAGAAACTAGAAACCAGGGTTGGGTACATATGAGTAGGAATTCTGAGTGGCTGAACTCACTTAGACTGCACCAGTGGGGAGCTAATATCTGTGAATGAATCCAGGGCAGTAAACTTAAGGTATGCAAGATTGAGGGTGTTGTCATTGTCTTGCACCAATGAGTGGGGAATAGGTTTCTACACTGGATGGATATGTACTACCTGCAGTGTTTCACTCCATTGTCTTGTAATGAATGCAATCAGGCTTTCAAGAATAACAATCTTAAATTGTGGCAGTTAATGGCAGGTTTAGAGTAGATTGGATCATTCCTATGTAGATTGTATCACTTTGCTCTGGGCCAAAATTTCCTTCATAACAAAAAGTTTTTTCAGTGGTACAAAATTACAGGCACAAAGGGTAATAAGGTATTTGAAGAAGACTATGACATAATATTCCAGAGGCAGACTGGTATGAAGCAACTAATCTGTGTTACAACCTAAGGCTGCCCCCTCTGCAGCACTAAAGCACTTCAAAAGGTTACATAGTTGGCATTTAACCCCAATAACCATGGCTAATAGAGGAAGGGGCAAGGAGAAATGCTTGAAATGGCACAGTAAGTAAGTACATTTCATTCATATGTTTTTGTCATGCCCATATATCCAAAACAATCTGGAAGAAAATGCATTATGTGCCTGCTGTAGCAGCCACGGCAGTGATCCCTCAGATGTTTGACTTGATTTTCTTGTTTTTTGTGGTTCCATCTAAAAAGTGTAGCATAGGTTCATAGGTGTATACTAGGATAGTGGCCCTAGGGCCTTTACAAGCCTAGTCCATAGGATTACTCTGGCATTGTGCCACCCGACCTTAGTTCCCAGTGCCAAGTAGAGCCACTGGAGTTATATCCGGGGTGAATTTTCTATTTCCCATCCACTCATCAAGATTTCTCTTGAAGAGGATCAGCAAGGTGCTCTGCTTGACATGTATGGGAAGTCTATTCTATAGCATGGGCACTCTGTGGGTTATGAACATGTCCCTCCAGTACGTTCTGTTGATTGTGGTAATGAGGTTGAGGTCTCTGGAGCATGTGGTGTGGAGGGATTGGGATTTCTTTAGATGTAGCATTTCTAACAGACCTGGGTCAGACATGGCTTTTATAAGTCAAGCAGAGATTGCCTCTAAGTAGGCAATATGAGACAGAAAATAGTTGGAGTTTTTTGAGTCTGTCCATACAGGACAAGTGTTTAAGGCCTAGGATCCTCTTTGTGAGGTACTTTTGCTGCCACTTCAGTTGTTGCAGGTGTCTAGTGAGGTACCTGCCAAATGGGGCATTGTACTTGATTATTGGGCTAATGAGGGAAGAGTAGAGGGAGACAATGACCTCTTTATTCCTGGATGCAAAACCTTAGCAGAGGGAAACAATGACCTCTTTCTTCCTGGATGCAAAACCTTTAGTAATGAGATGTGCCACATAGAAGGCCTTTCTGACCACAGTGGCAATGTGGTGATCAAAAAAGAGGTTGCTGTCAACCTGTGTTCTCAGATCTGTTATAATGCCTTCTGTGTTCAGTGGACTACCATCAGTGTGGTAATTCATGAGAACCGGGTTTTTCTCAAAGGGGATGATGACGCATTTCTTGGAATTGAGCTAAAGGCAATGGTTCTGACACCAGTCGTTGGTCTCAGTGAGGCTATTCTGTAGGATGTCAGCATCACTTGGGGAGTTAATAATAGCTCCCAACTTGCAATCGTCTATGTACTTTGTCAGACACTGTCCCTTCGTGTTGGCCTGGACTTCAGAGAAGTAGATACCAAACAGGAGAGACCCAGGACTGAACCCTGTGGGACTCCACTCATGACTAGTCTGCAGTCTGACTTGGAGTTAGCTACTTTCACATTGTAGGTTCTATCTGTGAGCCAGTTTGCAACCCACCTAGTGATATGGGAGTTGATGTCTAGCTTAGTGAGTTTTTCTATGATTCCTGAGTGCGGAATGGTGTCAAAGGCCTTGACCAGATCAAGGTAGGCTGTATGAACCACCTTGACTTCATCCACAGCTCTGGTGACTGACTCAAAGAAGCTGACCAAGTTGAGCAGGCATGATCTACCCTTCAAAAAATTAAACTGTGTGGGATCCAGACTTTGGAGATTCCCTATATCCTTGTTTGATGATGATATGTTCCATAGCTTTGTATATCAGACTCATCAGGCTAATGGGGAGATAGTTCCCAGGGTCTGTAGTCACTCTTTTGTGGAGAGGGATGACTGTAGCAATGTGCCATTCGGTAGGGACAAAGCCTGAGGTGAGGCTGTAATTGAACAGGGCACACAGGTGAGGTGTTGGATCACTCTGTAGTTCATGTAGAACACAGCCAGGGATATTGTCAGGTCCCATAGAAGCTGTATTCTTGGGCTTGGACAGTGCTGTTTTAATCTGTGCAACAATAATACTAGGTGCCTGGCAATCTACTGGTACTGTGATTGGTCCTTTGGGGGGGAGAGAGGGGTAAAGTTGGCACTGAATCTGTCAGCTAGTATACTGGCAATATCTGTTGGCTCGGTATAGGAGGTACCATTTTGCAGTAGCTCAGAGCAAATCTGGGTATTGCCGAAGAGATTCTTTACATAACTATAGAAGGCCTTGTGGTTGTCTTTAATATCCACTGCAGTTCTGTTTTCATAGCTAGCTTTAGAAGATTTGATGAGGGACCTCAACTTTTTGTTGAGGCTGATAAGGGAGTTTTTCCAGTCTTGGGACTTCACCTTATTTCTCATCAATTTCCTCCTTCTGTTGTAGAGTTTGTTTATGGCAGGGGACCACCAGATTGGCTTCCTTTTTTTGGAAGAGAACATCTTGGTTCTATTGGGTATGGTGAAATCCATGCATTTGTGTATGTGTTTGTACAGTGCATAGGTGTATGATTCGGCAGTCATGCAACTATTCTCCATTTGCATGGGTGCCATGAAGTTAGCCACCTCTGTTTTTAGGAGCCCAAAGTTAGCTTTGGAGAAGTTTTCCATGGTGGTTAGCTTTGCGGGGGGGGGGGGGATTTCCAAGGTGATTAGTTTGCGGTTGGGATCTAACTTAGGGGAGGATAGCATGCTCTGAGTACACTAACCTCAAGTTTTATTTCTGATATTATTGTCAGGAATTAAAATAGTATTCTGGATGATTTTTCCAGGGACTTGCTGTGTTAAATAAAGGGGGTCCAGAATGCCATTACGAAAACCTCAGTGTTTGAGAAACAGGTTGAAGTTTGATTCATCTTTGTATAGCCTTTGATATAGGGCAGGATTCACGAAGGCTTGCACGGAGTCTAAGAGTAGTGTAAGACTCCATGCAGCCCTCGCGATCCAGGAACAGCCCGAAATTCCATGTAAGAGACCAGCTAAAACGTCTCTTACACGGACTGGGTGTGGATATGCTAATCACCTCACTTGCAGCCGAAAGGCATGCAAATGAGGTAGATTAGTGATCCATGAAGTCCAAACCAGCCCGTGTAAGAGCCGTTTTAGCTACAGAAATGTACTCAGTTGACAACTGAGTACGTTTCTGCAAATAACACAATGGAGCCATGTCAGCTCCAAATAAAGGGTGCATATGTGTCAGGCAGCATGCCAATGGCCAAATATGTGGCCATTGGCAAGGTACCCCAATGCAAATATGAGAAAACGCAAACGGGCTGTGCTATATAAAACATAAAAATGAAAATGAAGGTTATAAACCCACAAATGTGGGTTTTATGCAATCAGTCATTCCTGGCAAAAGCACCTTAACATGTCAGGGAGGTCATAGGTGGCTTAAAAAGGGTAGGGTTGACTATTAAGCCTAGTATTTGGGTTTTATGCAATACATGGATTTACAATGCAGGGACCAGCAGACAAAAACAACATGGCCACCGTTTAGTGGTTGCTAAGGGGGGAGGATGAGTCTAAGACATGTAACTAAGCATTAGTAGGCAGTCTGATGTAAATGAGTGTTAGGATACTGAATCGCACTGTCACATAGCAAATGAGC
Organism: Protopterus annectens; assembly: GCF_019279795.1. NCBI lineage: Eukaryota > Metazoa > Chordata > Ceratodontiformes > Protopteridae > Protopterus > Protopterus annectens. The sequence goes on along the minus strand of NC_056734.1, from coordinate 405,263,178 downwards.
ACATTCTGAGTAGTGTAAGAGATACATAAGGGGGAGGAACAGAGTAGGAGATAGGTGACATCACAGGGGGGAATGGCAGAAAGAAATGCAGTTCATTGGAGGTCAGTGTTACATGACAGATGTCAGACACATATCATGGAAAGAGAAGTGCCACAAGATAAGCATGGGAAAGTCAAGAAATGGAAGGTGTACACTGTTGCTTACACCAAAGTTTCTTACTGGGCATGCATGCGCACATGTGCGCACCATGAGGCGTGAGTAGGGCAGTGTGCACGCGTGTAAGGCAGACTGAGCATGTGGGAGCCTGTTGGCAGACTTGTAAGACTGTTTGCACTGGTGTGCGCGCGTTTTAACCCGAATAAGAAGATTCTAAACCGTATAAGCATGTGTGCACGCGTGTAAGCCACTGTGAGCGTGTTTCTGCTGGTATGCGCGTTGCTCCCCCTGAGGAAACAGATAGGAAAAAGGAAGCAACAGAATTAGTAGGAAGCTAGCAGGGAATACTGCTGGAGCTAGCAGGTGAAAACAATTAGAAGCAGGCAATTACACAGGCAGAATAGTAGCCCAGCCAAGCACTTAAAACTCTGCAAACAGCAGTGCAGGATGTTTCTCTCAAGAGACACTGCAAGACAGGAGTAAGCTATTAGAAGTGAAAACTGAAAAAGCTGAACTCAGGGCAGAAATGCTAGGGGCTGCCATAGCTGTCATAAGGAGACATAGGCGACTTGCTGAAGGTGGTGACAATGCAAATGGTGCCAGACAACCCACAGTGAGGAGACGGAGAAGAGTGTACAGGCCCAGGGTCACCTACCACGGGTTACATAAGCTGGAGATAGTGGAGCACTATAGAGTGGACAAAGACCTCCTGCAGCAAATTGTCGAGCTGTGCAGGCCACGCCTCACACACAGAACCAACAGAGGGGAACCCATCCCAGTGGAAACCAAAGTATGTGTTGGCCTAAGAATACTAGCAACAGGTACCTTCCAGAGACCAACTGGTGATATGATGAGGATATCACAGGCATCAGCCTCCAGGGTACTGCACCAGTTCCTGGATGCCATGTCAGCACATGTCGGTGATCATGTATATTTCCCCAATGCCCGTGAGGTATTGGCCAGCAATATGCATCTCTTCCAGCAAATAGCGGAATACCCTGAGGTAGTGGGTGGAATAGACTGCACGCACATACGCATCAAAGCACCAGCCGGTGAGCGGGGTAGGGCCTACATTAACTGCAAGGGCTTCCCCTCCATCAACTGCCAGGTCATGTGTGATGCCCAGGGCATAATAATGAATGTGTGTGCTGGCTGCCCTGGGAGCTACCATGATTCCCATATCTGGCATTTGACGCAGCTGTGCCAGACATTTGCCAGTGGGGACATCCCACATGGACACCTAGTGGGGGATGCAGGTTATGCACTGGAGCCGTGGCTGATGACACCCGCCAGAAATGCACACACACCTGAACAGGAATGCCATAATGAGGCACACACACAAACACATAATGTAATAGAGCGTGTGTTTGGGCTGCTCAAGTCATGGTTCCAGTGTCTGGACACATCTGGTGGAGCCTTGCAGTACTCACCAACTACATGTACCCAAATTGTCATGGTATGTGCTATGCTACATAATATGATCTTGCAAAAACAGCTGCAGCAGGACCAGCATAGGGCCGGGCCAAACAGCCCCCCACCATTGCCAAGGCCATCACAGGCAGAGCGTGACTCGGAGGAGGAACAACCTGAGCCTGCCCCAGTAGGCAGAAGGAGGCATGCCCAGTATGCCCTGGCATTGGCAAAGAGGCAACGCATAGCACATACACTGGCTCAGTAGGAACCCTGGGAATGATACCCCTCTCTGACTCACTCATATAATAACAGGGATGCCTAAAATGACATAACCTGCTCTCAAACATGTACAGGGAGTGTAGTATGTGCATCCGACAGAGGCAGTCCTGCAGCACCACCTGAGGCATGAATGCCATGTGTTAAGCAAAGTAACACCATTTAATATATGCAAACTTGATGACCCTGACTAACACCCTAGATGATCAATTGCAATAATTGGCTGAAGTATTGCTGTTAGTCAAAGGGGATCCAATGTGTGCCAGCCTGGGATGACATGCTGAGCATGACATGATGCTCCACCTGCTAGGGGTGGCATGCACCTATCAGTCCTGGCCTTATGGATACTGGCAAAGGCTGTTGTTACCCACAGTGTGCCTTGAATAGGTAAGGCTCAAAACACAAACCCACCTCCATAGGTATCACAAGGGATAAGAACCTATATGTAATGCTACCCAATGCCAGAAGTCTAAACAGCAAGATGCATGCAGTCTAAACTCCCCCAGTATGGAGAATGTTGATATCTGTCCTGTAACAGAAAACTGGGTCAAGGCTCACAACAGCACCCTAACACTACCAGGTTACACCTCATACTGTGCTGTACAGCCTCAAAACATGGAACAAGCTACAAAAAGAGGGTGACTAGCAATAATTGTCAAGGATAACCACACCCCCATGTTGGTACCACAACAAGAAGCAGCATGGACTAGCCATGGTCAAGTAACAGTGGCTAAAACTGCCTCCCAGTTTATAGCCTACTACAGACTACCATCCTAACACCAGGAACTGCACTTGGCCTATGTTGGAATACATGAATATATCAAGCCCTCCAACCCACATTATATTGGGTGACTGAAAATACCCAAACATAGACTGGGAGCATTATTCTAGCTCCAACACTGTAGGACAAAAGTTCCTAGAATCCATAAACCAAAATGCCCAGGAACAACGTACCACTCCCACAAGAGGGGTAAGCATACTGGATGTGATAATCAGCAACATGGGTACTGGATGGCAAGATGAGAAATGTATCCCTCACTGGTAAGACCAGACCAAAGAGTAATCACAACAGATATACACATCCTGACCACAGTCCCTGGCCAGAAAACCACAGTGAAAAACATGTGTAAAGCAAAAGTTGCACTCCTCCAAACTGATGTGGAATCCATTAAAGGCCCTGTGCAGGTGCAAAATATGGGCCACACCTCAGAACCTGTTATACAGGCATTCCATGAACACTGCCAGGAATGCTTGGATTATGCAATCCCAAATAAAACCAAGACACAATGCCATACATGTAGGCATCTGGCATGGTGGACTCCAGCCATTACCAAACCATGCAAGAGAATGAGGAAGCTACTACATGATAGAGCAAACATAAAAAGGGAAGTAATCACTGATCAGTAGTATGGCAATAAAATATGTCCACTCATACAATCCACTAAGGCCAGCTACAACAAGTTGAATCTGTGAATCTTGAGGCAATGTTACACCTGCCCCATGTACACAGACAACCCTCACCTCCCCCCAAGAAATACAAATATATGTGAGAGATGCAACCATTTATCTAAACCGGAGGCTGAGCTCTCTCAACTCAGTACTGTCAAAACTAGTCAGGAGGAGAAGGTAACCACACACACCACAAACCCAGTCTCACATAGACCTATCACAACTGCAAACCAAAGACATAAACACAGAAAAACATTCCCGGAGGCCCTAATTACAAACACACCACATAAACAGAGGCCTCCAAAGCAGACACCCAAGCAACCACTACCTCCAAACATAGCACATGCAACACATAGTACACAAAGCTGATGTGCCAAACAGTCACAGGCCAGAAGGAGAAACAACATGCCTGATACAGTTGTAAAAGGTGACTCCATAGTCAGACACACTACTGTCCCGCTCACCAGACTGAACAAGGGAAAGGGTACAGTAAGCTGCCTGTAGGCTGCTACAATACGCCACATAACACAAGTACGCAGGTCACCCCAAAGCAAGTAGAAATATGATGCAGTCATTGTCCATGCTGGCGTGAATGACCTGAGATGTACCTCCCCGGACTACATGAAAAGAGACATAGATGAGCTCTCCGATTATGTAGCCCAGGCCAGTATGACACTGACCGTGTGCAGCATCCTACCCTCACCAAGAATGATGCCATAGTACAAACACAGAATGATCAGCTTTAACAAGTGGCACAATTACTGGTGTCATTCCAAGGGGATCCAATGTCTGTCTGCTTGGGATGTCATGCTTGACAAGCCACGCTGCTGTGCCAGGGATGGCTTGCACCTCTTACCCCTGGGCGTCTGGATATTGGATAAGGCTCTTGCCACCTCCATAGAGCCTTTCATAGGCAAGGCTGAAAAGACTAACCCACCTCCCTAGAAAACATAAGTGGAAAGAAACATAAGGGTAATGCTGCCCAATGCCAGACGTGTAAACCTCAACATGCATGTTCCCGAGGCCCTCCCCAGTATGGAGAACATCGATGTCCGTGCAGTGACAAAAACCTGCAGCAAGGCTCCTGACACCAGCACTACCAGGTTATACCTTATATCATGCCTTATGGCCCCAAAACCTGGACCAAAACATAAAAGGAGGGGGAGTATCCATATTCAGCACAGACACCCACACGTCCAGGTAACTGACAATGCACGAAGCATCGGAGACCACCTATGTGCAACTAACCATAGGCAAAACTGCTGTACAGTCTGTAGCATGCTACGGACCACACTCTCACACACAGGAACCCCACCCAGCCGTCCTGAAGACACTGGACAGTATGAATGTCTCACCAAATACCAAACAAGGTACTCACAAATTACCACATAGGTGGTAATCCATTATGTATGGAAGGAGTAATCAGGGACCTAGGGACACAAGTGGACAGTAACCTGTCATGTGACACTCACATTGCCAATGTGGCTAGGAAGACTGTCTATATTGGACACCGTATCATGAAAGGATTCACATCTACGTCAACAGAGGGCATTGTGCCCCTATACTGTTCTCTTATCAGACCCATAATCTAGTACAATGCCTCATTTGGGATGTACCTTACCCGACACCTGCAGCAGTTAGAAAGACCTCAAAGGTACCTCACCAAGAGGATAAAGGGTCTCAAATATATGTCATATGCTGCCTGGCTGTAGACACCCCAGCTGTATGCAGTCACATACTGCCTACGCAGAGGCATTGTATGCCTGTTGTACAAGGCCATGTCCAACACAGGAGTAATGGACATGCTCCACCCCAGAAAACCCAAATCCATCGGAGCTGTGAGAGTGAGAGATGTCAACCTCAACATATAATGAAATAGGATGTGCTGGAGGGACAGATACATAACCCAGAGGCTCCCTACACCCTGGAACAGAATCCCACTCCATGTTAGGCAGAGCCCCTCACTGACTCTCTTCAACAGGAATCTTGCCAAGTGGATGGATGATCGTAGATGTACACTGGGAGTTTTCACTGTGTCACGTCCAGACAGAGGCACAGTAAAGTAAATCATAAATGGCCATAATATTCACATAGCAAGGGGTGGTGAAAGCCACACACACTCTGGCTAGGCTTATAAATTCCCTAGGGCGGATAGCCTAGTATGAACCTATGAACCTATGAAGATACAAATTGTACAGGACACTAAGGATAATCACAAGGCTTTCTTAACTGATAGTAGGAACCTTGCTGGGAATTCACAGATATGCTCTGAATCACTCAAATATTACAAATAACATACCAAACACACACACATATTGCCAACATCCAACCTGACAGGTGCATTGCAACCCCCCCCCCCCCCAAAATGCAAAATATCTATCCCAGCAGAGTGCTGGCCCCCTGACACTGCAGATGCTGAGGTAACAGCCACCATCTACAAAGCAAAACACACAGCATCAATGGTATGAGATGGTGTCCTGGGCTGAGTCCAACATGGAGTCCAAGAAGAATGGAATGCCAAATAACACTACTGCTCAATGTCAGCCTTACCACAGGATATGTACCCAAAGAGCAGTGTACACAACAGTACAACAGTGGTCCTTCTCCACAAAGGTGTTGCCTGAATGGATACTGCAAACTACCACCCCAGAATCTTGACAAGCTTGGTCTGCAAAGCTATGGAAAGGATCAGCATGTACCGCAGACATAAAGATATTGGGGACCTACTGACACTGGACCCTACCCAGTGTGGCTTTCTTAAGTGAAGATCCTGCCCCTTAAACATGTTTGACTCATTTGAAACAGTCATTAAGGTCATTGATGAAGGGAATGTGGTCCATACAGCCTAGCTGGACCTTGCAAAAGGCTTCCATACAATACCCCACGTGTTCATTATAGATAAGCTCACCAGCTTAAATATAAACCCCTATGTCAGTAGAGGGGTTGCAAACTGGACCAAGGACAGAACTGACATGGTCAGAAATGCTGCAGCCATGTCAGACTACAAACCAGATATAACTGGCATCTCACAAGGCTTGGTCCTGGGACCTCCCTTGTTTGGTATATATGTCCCATAGGTACACGCCAACATGGAAGGACTGTGTCTGAACAAGTTTGCAGAGTACTACAAACTGGCCACCATATCTGACCCTCCAGCTGACACAAGCATCCCAAAAAAGGGCCACATAGAAACAGATAACTGGTGCCATAGCCATGTCAGCAAGCTAATTGCAGAAAAGTGTATAGTGAACCCCTGTGGATATACAGTAAGTGCCCACCAATTACCACATAGGTGTTAACCCATTAAGTACTTAACATGTAATAAGAGACCTGGGGACACAAGTTGATAGATATCCTGCATTGGACAAGCATGTGGCTGTAGTGGTTACAGAAACATACCATATACCCACCTAATCATGAAGGTTGTCAGATCTAGATCAGGGGAGGCCATTGTGGCTCTGCAGTCATCCTTCATCAGCGTCACAATTGACTACAATGGCCCCTGTGGGATGTACCTCAGCAGACACCTCCATCAACTGGAAAGACCCCAAAAGTACCTCACCAGGAGTATCAAAGAGCTTGAACAGATGCCATGTGTTGCCTGATTAAACAAACTGCAGCTCCACACACTGCCATACTGCCTGCCCAGAGGCAAGCTGTGCCTGATGTATAAAGCCATGTCCAAGCTGGAATCAATGAACATGCTGCACCTTGTACAATCTGAATGGCAGTGAGCTATGCACATGAGAGACCTGAACCCCAGAACTGACATACATAGGACAAGCTGTACTGAATGATCCATAACACAGAAGCCACCCCCACTTTTGAGTAAACTCCCAGTACAGGTTAGCCAGAGAGTCACTCATCGACTCTCCTCAAGAGGAATCTTGATGAGTGGATGGGAGATGGTAGGTTTACCCTGGGTATCACTGTTATGTCACGGGTAGACGGAGGCACAGTATACTAACCATGACATATGTCATGGCAAACTCCAGTTACAATGTGTGTCAAAGGACAAACACACTCTCTGACTAGCATTAAAAATGGCCTAGGGCACATCGCTAGTGTTTGCCAATGTCCACCTATGTTGTGGAATACACTACCAATGTTGGACAAGCCTGGTTTAAGTAGTTCATATCTGAACATAATGCAACATGGTCATATGTGCACAACTGGCCCCTAACAAGTCTGTTGTGCTCACTATGAAAATTTAAAGCAGTGATAGGACTAAAGCCCAGGATACTGTCCACCACAGTGAAAGTACTGAACCAGTACACTATATGGTACTACAGTGTTAGGTCAGTATGAAAGGATGTTGACAACTGTATGCAAAGTATCCCATGCAAACCCTGTAGGCACAGTATAATCCCTGTTGTGTTCAGACACAAAGCAGTTGGACAGTAAGTACACAACATGACACACAACACACAACCATAAATGTGAGATATTGTTGAAGTTCACACTCATCCACAAATGTGATGGACTGCAGAGTTCAACATATGGAAAGCTCACACTGGGCATGCTCGCACACTTTGATAAATGAGACATATGTCAGACAACATGCCATGGAAAGCCTGAACTGGGTATGCTCACACACTTAGGCCATATCTCAGTTTAGCAGTTGGCCACACATATCTGGTATTTGTACGTGTTATTCCAGGAACCAACCACATTACAGCAATCTGCCCAGTGCACACAGTTAAATGACTACAGAGACATAAGTGATATAGTGGATCCCTCTCATATTCAAACATCTTCCACAGATACACAAGTTGTTCATAGAAACAGGGAATGCTATGGCAATAAAGACCTGCAAACAGTCTATCAGCAACAAATATTGTGCATCTGACAATTAAACATATGGGTGTAGAGGTCAGTACTAGGCTGTTTGCCCTAGGGAATGAAAGCATAGCCAGAGTGTGCTTGGCATCTGCCTCCCCAGTACAGTAGGCTACTGTGCCATTGTAAAGTAGGTCACATAAGGCACCGTTTGAGGCTAGTGTGCTGTGCCTCCATCAAGCAGGGACACAGTGGAGATCCCAGGGGTTGAATTTGCTATGCCACATCCATGTTGTTGGTGTGTGCTGGAAGAGGGTTGGTGAGGATCTCTAACAGTAAGTGGGCATCAATAACAGACTGAGGGGAGCCTTATCTGCAGTGCCTGGACAATTTCACTGTCAACACTTTGTCGTGATGATTATGAGGGATTGAAGTGTCGTGCCAGTACTGTTCAGAGATGTCCTCCCTCTGTGGGCTACTGCTCTGCAATGTATTAGCTCACTCCGTCTGTTGGACAGCTCATATATGGCTGGTGTACACCTGACAGGTGTCCTGTTGTGGAGGAGTCATGGGTATATTTGGGATAGCATGATCAATGCAAACCTTCCACATGCTCATAGAATGCAATTGTCAAGGATTATGCAGAGTGGCCTGTATACTCCCCCAGCATGAGTCCTTTGAAGTCTTACACCCCAGTCTTCACAAGTGTAAAGTCTGCTTTTGATAAATACACTTTGTTTGCAGTGACCACCTTGCCTGGGGGTGGGGATGGGATATGGATGTCCAGGGAAAGGTGGGTATGGTCAGATATCAACAATGGTGGTCTACCTCTGGTGTGGAACAGTGAGTACCCATGTTGCAGATGGTCAGGTGCAATATGTATTCCCCCTTGTGGCTGTGGTGAGTGGTCCTGCCATAGCACATGGACTCACAAATTGTAGTGGCTGTAGGGTAATGTTGTAGAGGCCTGAGTAGTTCCCACACACAATATACCTGTACCCGACGTTAACAACTGGAATGGTGTATGTGAACACCTTCCTATCTTGGCACTGTTCCCAGGGAAGCAAAGTGTGTATCCTGGATGTGGGAGGGGTGGTCCAAACTGGTTGTGTTGTGTGTTACAGGTCCTGTGGTCACGAAGCATGGTATAGAACATAACCTGCCAGTGCTGATGTGCATATCTGACCCTGAAGTAGGTGGCTGCAAATGCATATATATGCTATCCCCCACCTGACAGGTAATATTAGATGTACATACCTCTGTCTAAATAATGATTTCAGCACCCTATAAATACTGTAGGTGCAGAGCAGATGCTCAGTAATTTGGATAGTGCGCTCTGCTAATGCGTCTCCCTCAAGTGTCATAATATAGTTAGGTAAGGGTTTGAATCCTTCAAATGCTCAGTGTGTGTGTGGGTGAGCGGGGTTGGTGTGTGTGCAATTCTGTGTGAGAGAAATGTCCCTTTCGGCAACTAGGAGAACACACTACAGGATGCACATTCCCCTTTCTAAACACTGATGATGTCAGCACCCTATAAGTACAGCAGGAGAAGGGAAACCTCCCAGTAATGCAAATAACATGCTCTGCTAATGCATCCATCTTGAGTGTCATAACATAGTTAGGTAGGGGGTTGAATCCTGCAAATGCTCAGTGTGTGTGTGTGTGTGTGTGTGTTTAAGTCTGTGTGAGAGAAATGTCCCTTTTGGCAACTAGGAGAACACACTACAGGATGCATATTCCCCTTTCTAAACACTGATGATGTCAGCACCCTATAAGTACAGCCGGAGAAGAGAAATGTCCCAGTAATGCAAATAGCACACTCGGCTACTGCATCTCGTACTAGTGTCATAACATAGTTAGGTAGGGGTTTGAATCCTACAAATAGCAAGTGTGTGTGTGTGTGGGGGGGGGTGGAAGTAGGGTGTGTGCAATTACATGTGTGAGAGAACTGACCCTTTTGGCAACCAGTATAACACACCAGGTGCTGCATATTCCAATCTCTACGCAGAGATGATGTCAGCACCCTACAAGTACAGCAGAAGAGGGCAAATCTCCCAGTAATGCAAATAGCACACTCTGCTACTGCGTCTCTCAGTACTGTCATAGCACAGTTAGTTATGGCTTTGAATTCCACAAATGCCACGTGTGTTTTTGTCACACAGAATGCCCATGTGTGTGGGTTGTTGTTCACAATAATGCATGACATCGATTAAATCAGTAATGGCAATGCACACAGATGATGTATGTGTGTGCCAAATACACATATATACCTGTGACCTTCAATAGTTCCCATGTCTGACGCCTGCCACATGTGAATACATGCTATTTGCACTGGATAACATTATGACTGTGGTTTTCTGTGTGGGTGCTGCATGTGGTATGTGTATATACAGTGTGAGTTGTATATGGTATCATCCTAGCAGCGAGGGATACACATCTGGTCTGGGGCATATAGTCTGCATGTTGTTGATGAACAGGTGCTGCATGTTTTCACCTGTTGTGGGAGTGGTAACAAGTTGTTCCATAGTAATGCAGTGACTACATGCTAGGAACCTTTCAGCTAGGGTGTTGTAGCTACAGTAATTTATCAGCATTCAGTAATACTTCAGCATTCTTGGTGAGGGTATGATGCCAACCAAGGTCAGGGTCATACCAGCCTGTGCCACATGCTCAGAGAGCCCTTCTATGTTCCCTATCATGTAGTCCAGGGAGGTACATCACAGGTCAGCCATAGTGGCATGGACAATGACTGAGTCATATGTGTCCATGCCTCTGACTGACCTGTATGCTTGTGTTATGTGGTGGACCATAATGCCCCATGGGCATATCACTGTGACCTTCACCTTGTCCAGCCTGGTGAGCGGGACCTCACTGTACCGTACAGGCTGTGACTGTTTGGCACACAGGATTTGTGTGCTATGTGTTGCACGTGCTGTGTTCCGGCTTAACGTATGCCTGTGTGCCAGCTGCAGAGGTGTCTGCTGCTCAGGCAGGATGCTATTCTGAGGCTCCACAAATGCCCCAGTATGTTCATGTGTTTGGATTGCTGTCAGTGTAAGTCTACATCAGACTGGTATTGTAGTCACTGTAGTATTTCATGCCACCTGACAGGTTATGGCAGTACTGGGTTCAGAGTGCTTAGTCCCCAGTTTGGCTATGTGGTTGCATCTCACACATGTGTTGTACGTCCATGTGTAGGGGAGAGGGTGACTGTGTACATGTGGCAGCTGTGACATTGCCACATGACTCACATATTCTACAACTGTACCATAGAGGTGACTGACAAGTGACCTTTACACATGCTACCATAGTATTGTGATTGCCATGGTGATTAACAGCACATAAGGCCAATGGGGAACAAGGTACAGAAGGTGAGTATGTGAGGGTGTAGTGCCTGTGATTAGTTAGCACTGGCATATATGACTGCTCACATGGTCAAATGCCAGGTAAGTCATATGCAATGTGTCACAGGCAACGTACATGCGAACAGGACAAACAGTGACGTTCTGCCAAGTGAGATATGGACATACATATAGTAAGCTATGCAGATGTCACTAGGAATCCACAGAAGCTCTGTAAATCTGCATTGCAGGTGGAATCAGTGTTCCAGGGTAACTGCAAGCAAACATGCATGCAAACAAAGCTACAGTAAGCAGGGCTGCATGTAGTCCATTGTACAACAAACAAGCTGTACCACTTCCAGTAGGTAAGAGTGCAAATATGCAGGCACTATACACATGTACATGGAAATACACAGGATAGATGGCCAGGGTCCAGTCTCAGCGCACACAAGTGTACAGACCATGTACCGTCAGGATGTACAATAACCGGATGGAAACCCAGGTGCTCACACCTGCAGTAATACACATGTCAAATAACAGACACTGAGCCTTCACTCAGTGGTTCCATACTTAGTAGGATGTATGCTACCTGTCCTGCCACCACAGTATCCCTGACATTTATGGGGACTCTCCCTCCTGTGAATGTTAGTTTTGTGTGTTGGGGCTGTCTAGTATGGTATGAGATGTGAGCTTGCAGTGCTAGGGTGCTCCTGTGTGTCCTGTACCAGTCGTGTAGTACTGCACACATATCAACATCCTCAAACATCCGCATTGCAGAGTCCAGTGTGGGCAACATGCCACTTTCAGTTTACATGTCCATCATTGCGTATCAATACTTTCATTACCTTATCCCCTGTGCTACCTATGTATGTGGCCTTCTGTTGACATCCTTACCACCAGTATGCAAACATGTGCAGATGATACACTATGGTACTTACCATGGGTGTATAAACAGTACAAGACAATCATACCCTTACTGCATCAGGCATGCTGGGATATACCCACAATTATATCAGCACACAGTACTGTTAACAACATGATACTATTACTACACGTCTATGTTGTCACCCTGTGTATCAGCAACATGTTAACCTGTACCTGCATTGATGTTACAGATTGCAGGAGGTGGCACAGTTTCATCATATGCACAGGGTGTGAACTTGGTATGCCTGAGTCTGCCACTGATACCACCAATTGACATGTATGTGTATGTGTGTTGGCGAGGGACAGCAGCACAAGGTGGGGCAATGTTGATGCAGTGTGTGCGTGTATGCGGTAGCCCTAGGTGTTGTCAATTCACATGTGTGTATGGATGCACACAGTTCCACCTCATGGCTGCCATATACCGGTGTTTGTGGACAGCCACAGACTGTACCTGCCAGGTCATACAGATCAGTGTCTCTGGCCATGGACACGGTACCTTTGCCTTGCAGGGTGCTACGGACCATATCTGGTACCAATCCAGACTGGGTACTGTCATCAGAAGCAGGTGTTCATTGACTGGACACAGATCCCTGTTGGGCCTGTCCAGAGCCACGTGCACGTGGTCTCCTGGGGTGGTCTGATGACAGCACAGACCCAGCATTGCTGGGGCTGCTGCTGGCACTATGAGGGCGGCCGCGGCCCTGTTGTCATCCGCGATGACTGCCAGCTGCTGCTGTTGCTGGCATACATCCACGTCGATGCCAACACCGTCCACCCTTGCCCTGGCTCATGGACATGTAGTTGTGGAACTGATCTAATATGTCCCCACAATGTCTGTCTATGACATCGGTGAAATTACGGATGGCAGCCGCAATGTCACGCATACTGTCAGTCATGGCTGTGCGACATGCTGTCAGCTCCCTCAGACCCTGTCTGGTGTACCGTTCCATATGTGACTGTGCCTGCATGACAGCCCAAAACATAGCTGAGGTTGTAAGACCTCTGTGGGCACGTCTGACAGGGGCAGTACGCCCACGGATGCTCCCACGAGAACCCCTGGACATCTGCCTGTGTGGTACCATCTCAGGGCCATGCCCATGGCTGTTGTGTGGGGAAGCATGTGCCTCAGATACCACATTGCCCTGGTCAATGCCCACTGTATCCTGTCCATCACCTAGGGACATTGGTGACAAAGGATGTATTGGCAGGATGACTGTGCGCATTGATGGGGTTGACAGCTGTGTACTGTCAATTGGCTGACCAATGATAGACCCTGGCACACCTTCCTGTGCCATTACACAGATGTCATCATTATCAGTACCCGTGGCACCTGATTCAGGTACCCTGCTGCATGACACCAGAGCAGCACCAGAACCTGTGGGAGGGAAACAGGAAACACAGTTTACAATGTCTACACAATCTTACCAGTGATGCACACATGCACACATGCACATGTGCACAGGTGCACACATGCACACATACACACATGCACACATGCACAGGTGCACACATGGACACGTATACAGGTGCACACATGCACACATGCACAGGTGCACACATGCACACATGCACACATGCACACGTGCACATGTGCACACATGCACACAGTTGCACACCTGCACACAGTTGCACACTTGCACACTACTCAGTATGCGAGATATCAACACACAGACACAGACACACCTGCATGCATACATAGAGCACTACTAAGTGAGCCTAATATTACTGTTACTATCAAGACTATTAAAGGTATTGTTAATACACATTCACCAGCATGGATAGGCTGCATTGCTGTTACACTGGAGGGACCTGCAGAAGTGAGGAAATTAATGTCAGTGGGCACAACTGTGCCATTGTTACTGAGTATGATACAGGTCAGTAGTACAACAGTTGCCTTTCACAGGTCAGCTGCTGATATTGAGAATATCACACTTGCACATTAAATACTATGATGTCAGCTACAAACCAAGGACACACCTCACACATGCATTAACTACCAGTGTACACAACAGTCAACTATACATATGGCATATTACCTGCACGCTTGTAGTCATGGTGCTGTGTGGCTCCAGCCTCCATCATAATGCAGGTCTGCTGCTGTTGTTGTTGTTGCTGGTGGGCTGGAGCCACAACACTTATGAGTAGTCCCTCCAGTCTGGTGAGTGGGGGATGTGTAGCCACCCCACCACCTGTGGCAACCTGTTGCCTGTGGATATCCGACGCACGCTGACGGACATTTCTGATTAAATCACTGCAGTGATGTCGTACCTGATCATATGTCCTATTATGCGTGCCTATGTCATTTACCCGATGGACCAGGTCTTGCCACAGTGCAGCCCTCTCCTGCTGATTCTGGCTGGTGTGGGAAAAGAGTATTGCATAATCCCGCACCAGGCTCTGGTGTATTTCCTCATCCTCAGCTGCAGGGTATGCTGGATTGCGCTGGTGAGCCATGGTCCTGAAAAAGAAATAAAATGATATCAGCAAAATATGTCAGCAGAATTTGCCACACATACTACACATGCTACTTGACTGTTGTGATACAACATATCTCACATATATAGCATATGTCTGTCTATTGGTGGATACACATGTAAATGGCCAGGTATCAGTGCTCAGCCAACAACTGTGCAACAGTACCTGGCACACTCCATATGACATACTACCAAACCCCAGCAGTCAGAACACTGATTCAGGTCCAAAGCACCTCCTCACTCTAGGGGTTTGTATCAAGGTACTGTATGGGGTACATCATCAACTACTGTGATCTGACCACAAACTAATTGCCCTGGATATACATATCCCACCTCCACCACCAGCACAAACGACTACAGTGAATAACATTTCAAACGCAAACTTTACACTTCATAAGACTGAGATGGTATCCTTTAAGCCCATTGGGCCAGTAGAAACCACAACCCACAATGCTGACTCCTTCACAAATTATTTCTACGGACATCTCCGAGAATGCATGGATCATGCAATCCCATATAAGACCAAGACACTCTCCACAAAGGGAAAGCATCCTGTCTGGTGGACCCCAGCCATAGCCAGATTGTATAACAAAAGATGGAAGCTACTGCAAGACAGAGCATAATTCCATAAAGGGAAGGCATGTCTGATCAGCACTAGTAAAGAGCTATGTTCTCTCATACAAACATCCATGGGCAACTTTGAGAGGGAAATCACCGGGGACACTACAGATAACCACAAGGCCTTCTTCAGTTATGTATGAAACCTGGTCAGAAACCCTCCAATATGCTCATAGTTAGTACACAACAACAAATAATTCACTGAACCGACAGATATTGGCAACATTGTGGCAGACAGGTTCAGTGCAATTTTCCCCCCTCCCTCTCCCCCAAATGAAGACATACTTATCCCAGCTGAATGCAACCTCCCTGTCATCACAGATGTCCAGGTGAGAGCCGCCCTCAGAAAAGCAACAAACACAGCATCAATGGGACCTGATGGTATCCCCGGTTGCATGCTACATGAACTCCAAGAGGAGCTAAACACACATATAGAAGTGCTATGTAACACTAGCCTAACTACAGGATATGTACCTGTACTCTGGCGTACAGCAGCAGTGGTTCCACTCCACAAAGGAGGCACCTCTACACACCAATACAATACAACACAATACAATACAATACAATACAATACAATACAATACAATACAATATGCTATTGCCCCTGGGACTACAGCAGCATACTGTTCTGCTACCCTGACCATTGTAACACATGTGATGTGATGGTACCTGCTCCTGTCAAACAGTTACACAGGGTGACTCATATGGCATATTACCTATCTGACTAATATTCAGCAGGGGTATGTGTGACATGTACTCATGGGGAGTCTTGCTTCTTAACGCTGTGTGGTTTATTGCAGGGTATGTCTTATCTGTGGGTAGGAACCTGTACCTCCGCCATGTGCTCTCTACTGCGGTGTCAAGGACGACACACAGTGGTCATTTAAGTTGTAGATGGTGTGAGGTGTTACTATGGTTGTTGGACATCTGTCATGGGTGTGACTTAAGTATGTAAATCCAGGAGTGGTAACCTGTATGTGGGTAGTACGTGTGCAATCTGTGGTGCTGCCAATCACTGTGCATTGGTAATGTGTTTGAGTGCATTGTCACAGTGTCGTACATGTCACTGTGTCCTTCTCCATATCTGTAGCTGTCATGTGAGGTACATACCGTGGCAGCCATTGTGTGGTGTGGAGGGGTACACTGACCTACATGTCCATAGCTAACACACCATGTCTGCTGACACATACCATGTACAGGTATTCCAGGAATAGAGTGCCACTGTGACTATCATTGGGGGGACTATTGTACACATTTATGACCCTGTTCACCCCTGACACATGCAGTGGTGGGCAGCCAATCACATATCTGGTGGTTACTGGTGTAGGTGATTTGAAATGGGGTATGGTACACCAGTTTCAACACTGGTGTTCACTCCATGCCTTTGTCAACAGGCACCTGCTGCAATACATCTGTACACATGTGCCTCACTCAGAATATATATGCATCTCTCTCTCTCTCTCTATATATATACATATATATATATATATATGTATATATGTATAAATATATATATATGTCTATATATATATATATATATATATATATATATATATATATATATATGTCTATATACATATACACATATATATATTGATGTACATATATTGCTATAGATATGGAGAGAGGGGGAGTGGTGTGACAGAGAGGGGGTGAGAGTGATAGAGGGGGTGGGACAGGGGGAGTGTGAGATCGTCATATACAGCCATATCTGTAGATAGTCAGATCTGTCTGTCTATGTATATGTATCTACATAAATCTATATCTGTATGTGTGCATTACATATATATGTTTGTACATATTCTATCTACATCTGTCTATGTATTCCTACATCCCTCTCTATCTATGTATACATATATGCATATTATATATATATACATACATACATATATTGACATACATACATATCCATATGATAGATAGTTATATCAACATGTTTGTTTACAAAACTGTATACACACACTAACATACTGCTAAACATACATAACTGTGAAACCTACTTTGTACATTGCACTACAACCTACATTCAACCTACATTGATATGTGCACATAGATGCCCTCACATACATATGTATGTACAGCCTTCACTGATAGTTGCTGTATGTCCCCTGCCCTATGCACATCTTCATATACATATAGATACAGACCAATGACACATATGGAGGGTTCACAGTATGTAGACTTTTAAAGTATTACTTTACATTACCTGTGTTTGTCACAGCTGCTTGCGTTGCCTTTTGGATTGGTGTCCTGCTGTTGCTGCAGTTGACAAATGTCAGCTTTCTAGTAGGTTTTGTTGAGTTTTTTTGTTTGTGTATGTTTTTTTTCTCTCTCTCTCTCTCTCTCCCTACCTCCAGAGGGTGCAATGAAAGTATTGCATGTGTTGACTGGGAGTACAGCATGCTTTTGTAGGTATCTGCATATGTCCATGTGATGGCCTCTGCACCAATTGTTAGCCAGCGTTTGCTAATTGCATGCAGCCAGTTGTGTACTGATTGCAGTTCTCACTGTGATTCCAGGACAGTGCTATAAAAAGGTATGTGAGATAGGCATAGCCCTTTCAGAGTGTAAGGGCAGGGACCATGCTGGTATGCTGTGGACACTGTTCTGTGAGTGTAAAGGTTAGTATCTCTCTCATATTTCTGGCTGTGTTGTAGATTAACATTTCTCCATTCATTTCTCCAGTTTCCTGTACTAAGTGTGTATGTACACTGACACCTAAGACTACTACTACTGTTAATGTGGGTGTGTGTGCTTTCCTGTGGGACATGTGGTGTAACTGGTATATAACAGTGGCTCTTGCACTTTGTTGCTATGGCTTCAATATTTGCCCTTTACATTCACTACTTGTATGCCTGCTAGGTGTCTTGACTGTAGTGTGTTGCTGTGGCTTTCCTATTTTCCATGTACATTCACACCTTGGAATGCTTGCTATATCTGCTAGGGTGTTACTGCATGCAGTGTGGTCTGGCCATGGTATGGGCCTTGACATCTATTAGGGTATTTGAGTATGCTGCTGAGCAGGCCCCAGAGACTCTCAGGTGCATCTTTTATCTGCCTCATGGAATGGTACATATCAGTGGGGTACACCCATTAAATTGTCTGGTATTCTGCAGTTGTGACTGTGGGTTAGCATGAGCATATGTATTACTACACTATTTCCGACGTGCAAGTGGTGCATACTTTCAGTACTTCATAGTTACCATTGCATGTGTTGTAACACCTTTCTGCCTACTGTTTGTACATTTCACAGGGAGTCTGTGGGGCATCCCTGTAACTCAGTCACTGTTGCTATGTCTAGGCTCTTAACTATTCAAATATGGCAGTGTCAGACCTCTCAAGCATACAGATATTTGCAGGATATCCAAATTTTTGCCTCATATTTTGGTCCATATCTCATAAACAGCTCTTTCTGGCAAATCACTCAGGGCTCAAGTCAGACTATAGTGACAAACATTTCAGTTTCAGACTTCATACCCTTCCAAACATCCAACATAATGCAAAACCTGTTACTCTCTCAACTGTCTAAGTTTGTTGGATCAATATTTGGAATGTGTCCCTGTTTTTGGGCCTTTGCTCCACATTTTGTATTACTTAGTATGGATGTGTTGCTGTAAGAAGTTGTGGGGCATGGGCAGTGATTATCCTGCTGTGAGTATGTGTGTGGCTTGCAAGGTGCTACAGTGACATTATTACCTAATAGCTACCAACTAGCATGGCTGTTTCTGTTTACACACTACTATTACCACTACAACTAGAAATCCACTACATTTGACAGTAAATATACATGACGTGCTTTGTGTACTACACATCCTATATTCCCTTTACATTCATTCCTACTATTACATGATATTTATTGTAGCACAATGTTCTTATATAACAGTCATGGCTTAGTGGTAAGTAATGCAGACTACTGTTTCCAAGGTCCTGGGTTTGGGACTGACAGTGGGATTTTATTTTGCTTTTGAGCAGACTACAGGCCTTGTCATTCAGAGTGACTAAGGCACTTTTAAGCAGTTGTAACCGGGTTAGCGCTGGTTTGCGTGGAGCTCACACATGCGCACTGGCGTTCAGCTCCGTGCACACACGCTTACAACTGCTTAAAAGTGCTTACTCTTGCGCACACCCGCGCTAATTTCTTTGAAAGAAATGAAAATGGGGATACAGGAAAGTGGTGAAAAAGGGGTCACAAAGAGGGTAAGACAGTAGGGAAACAAGCTTGGGTTTTGCAGGAGGGATGTAGGTAAGGCCCATAGCTGCCCATTTCTTCATCAGCAACAGCTGTGCATATGTTTGTAATTTGGTGTGACATTTGAAACCTTCCACCCCTGAGAGAGGTGTAAGGACAACAATAATATTGTACAGCCAATTGTAATTGACAGTTTCCATGTCCAGCAGACATGTGTGCGAAATGGGCAGCTATGTATAGGGTGTAATTTTTTTGTGGGTACAGAGTGCCCTTTTTTTTTTTTTTTCAGGTGAGAGTGGTATGTCAGGTACAGGAAGTCGGTATAGCTGGGGAGGTAGGTTGGGTAGGTTAACAGACAAGACAAACAAGACACATACAGGGGTGGTGTATGACACATGTGGGGGGGTTACACAATTGACGAGGACGGATGTTTGGATATCTAGAGCCCATGAGCCCACAGATGACAACAGTGGAACTGATATCCCCACCCATGGGCAGTTGCCACTGTGCCTTCACTGCCCAGGACGGGGCTGTGCTGGGGGCTGTGTAGGCTGGGCAGCAGGCACGCCCATTAGTTGTGCCACCCATGCCTCAAGCTGGCGTAGGGGCCCAAGAACAGCATCCCGGATCTCCCTACGCACCACAGTCCGGACACTACGGAGGGTGAGTGGATGTTCTCCTCCGGCCACACTTGCAGAGGGGGGACGAGCCCCATCCCCTGCAGCACTTCCACCCACAGTTGGCACAGGGCCACCGGAGGAGGGTCCGGCCTGGGCACTACAGCCAGGTGCACTCGCCAGCTGAGGAGGGAGAGGTGGGTCCGCTGGAACCCGCCTTCCCTGTCATCCTATGTTTTGCATTATGTTATGACAGTTTGGGTTAGTAACGTACAATACCATTCACAATTAGTTGTAACAGCATGCATTAGTATTCCCATTAACCAAACACCCAGATATTCAAACCATTGAACAGCAAGCAAAACACATGCATAATTTGAACAGCAATACACAGTCCAACAACATGCAGGGTTGATTGATGGCAACAGGCCATCAGGTTTGGATGTATGAACAGGGCAGATGCATCAACGTACATGCAAATATGTATGAACCAACAGGACAAATGTCCAGGGGTGTTAATTGTGATTGCACATACCAATTTCACGTGGAATGGATTATATGTGGTTATAGGGTAGGGTGAAGAAAAATTAATTAACAACTTCAAATACCAGTACATATGCTGTACATTTCTAATAGCTGCAGATATATACACACTACAGTTCTGCCTACAGTTTCCTATGTGATAACTACTTCAGGTTGGTGATAGGAATGTTACTGCTACATCAATATACATTTTAATTTTTATTCATACACATTCATATCTGGCTCTGTTCAGCTACATCATCCTGCTACATTTGCTTTATATAGCTATAGACAACTGTGGATGTTTGGTATTTCAGACAACCATACTATCTGCATATTGCAGACTGAGAGCAACATATCCAGATTTTGGGACACACATTCCAGCTCCGGTACCGTTTTCAACACATGTTACTGTTTGGTTCTGCCTGTCACATTCATTTCATTCTGTACTGACTGCAGTATACTTTATTCAGGAGTTATTACTACTTTATTGGTGGATTCATAACTCTTTCTCACACTCTCTCACTTGTTTTATTTTTACAATTCAGGATGGTACTTAATTCTAGGCTTTATTGACATGTTATACCTGTAGTTATAACAATCCTTTCCAACAGTCTCACTCCTGTCATGTTTCTGTATTTCAACATGGATATATTTCACACATGTGTTTTACTCAGCTTCTGCAGCTGTACTTTTCAGCCTGCTGCAGGTTATGTACTATTATATTACAGGTGGGACATCTTTATTTCAGACTTGTTTATTTTTTATGTTTGGATTACAGGCTGCATCACACTTTTGTAATCAAGCAATACTTGCAAACCCTCTTACACTGTTACTTGCACATTTTATTAATTAGTGACTACACTGCACTCTTTTGCTAACTGTCATACTTATATATTTATTTACAGTTACAGGGAGAGAATTACTGACCTGCCTGGTGGCACAACCATGCCAGCTTATCGCCATAGGCTCTACGGTTCGCAGAACGGACACCTGCAGCTGTAATATAAATAAAGTAATATTGGAATACACATCTCCATAATATCAGCTAGGTTAATTTCTTACATAAATAATTACATGTAACTTACTCAGTAGTGGGGCATTGGGCATTTGCCGGGCCTCCTGGATCCAACGGTTCAGTTGGTCCTGCTTCCGTCTCTTTAGGTCCGCATGGTGGTGATGGACCTGCTCACCAGTCCTTGGTATCCCTGTGGCACTGGTGAGATCATGAGCCAACCGGTCCCACACCTCAGCCCTATATGCTCCCCACAGGACCTGGCCCTGCATGAGTTGGGCCTCATGATTGTGGACAAGGAACCAAACCATATATTTGGACTCCTCAATGCCCCACCTCTGTGCTCGGAAGCAACTACCCTCACCTACACCTGACATTCTGGCTGAAAGTCGGTTCTACAATCGGTTATGCTGTGTATTCCTGCCTATGGGGCTTATATATGCCGTTTTTCCCGCACTTATCTGTGATTGGCCATTTTGGAATTGTATCAGCTTCACAAAACCTGCTTTGTCATGCTCCTCTTTCTATTCATTCCTATATATATGCTATTACTGCATTTCTAAGTGCAACTGTCATGGCTTATTGGTTCAGTACCTTGACTATGGTGCATGGTATCCTGGGTTCGAACCTGGCTATTGCTTTTTATATTTTATGACTATCTACACAGGCTAGGAGGTGTGTCTGTGTAAAGGCAGTTTTGCTACAGCTTGCTCAACGTTGCCCGTCGGTTAGCTTGTTGGTGGGGCGCGCAGCTCCGCGCAAACGGGTTACGCTGGTTTACGCGTCATTTGGCTGTCAGCACGCATATTACACTCAGCTCAGCTACGGGCACACAGTTTCAGTGTGTTAAAACGCTGCTCAACCCCGGGCACTCATTTTACACCTGTTAAAGCACTGCTCACCTACAGACACTCATTTTATACCTGTTAAAACACTGCTCACTTACAGGCAGATGTACTCAACTTGTTAGACTGTAGCTCAGCTATAGGCACATCTGACATTTTTTTTTTTTTATTATCTCACATTTCTTCAAAATACATGGCCCATTTCATTAAGGGCACACCAGCGCAAACGAGCGCACTCACGAGCAAACATCTTTACAATTTAAAAAAAAAATTATAAGATGTTCATTTCTACATTTTATGTTCATAGTCTGTGGGGGCATGTGTTGTGTTGTGTTTATTCACATTTACATGGGCTCTGTCGTGGGGGTTTACTTTCGGGACTTTTACTCTTCTGGGGGCATGTCCGTTTGCTGGGCTTGGCCTACGGACACGCCCCCTACTTTCTTCCACGGACCGTGTTAGCCTTAGGTGTGATTCAGCATGCCCTCATGCATATGCATGACATGCTGACGTCACACCGTTTAACTGCAGCCTCCGTGTAAGCCTTGCAACTCTTACATGGAGGCTTCATGAATCCTGCCCATAGAGTCAATACATCTCTGAAGTATAAAGTGCTGTTTTCATCAAAGTTTGTTATGTGAGTTTTCATTTATTATTATATTGTTCATCATTTTTATTTCAAACATTGTATTTAAACATGTATTTTAATTATTGGTGTTATAAAGACTGTTATAAAAATGACTGAAGTTGTCATTCACTCTAAATGTTAACAATTGCTTTTACACACATGAAAGTGAAATATGAATACCTCTTGCCTTTAAATCCACCAAACATCACTCCTCAACCACCAGGCATTAGTTCTTAATTATCCACACAAGTTCTGGTCAAAGGTTAAGCAAATAATGGGTAGAGAGAAAAAGAGGCAATGCCTTACTCAGCAATTTAAAAGCAGAAAAATTCTTAAAAGATTTAAGAAATTTCCCACAGCCCCTCACGGCCCTTCCTCCACCACTTCCAACCCTCATCCCTCCTGAATATACCACATTATTTTAGTTCCAAACTATTAAAACTGTAAAAATCAAAGAAACACTAAAAAATGCCTTAGGACAACCCGCGTATGCTATCTATACTCATGGTACATTAAAGTCTGCTCTCATCATATTCTGCAACATGTTAAATGTGTCTAAAACCTCTTCCTCTGTCATGATACCATCCCTAAAGTTTGAGAAAAAAAACCTCTTATTAAGACCAACCCTAGAATTAATAAACCCACTAATACTTCAGACCGCAGACCTAGTTACTTCCCCCAAGCCCTAGGAAAAGTACTGGAAAAGTCTGTATATAACCAACTTGGCAATTATGCATCACAACAAAAATCTGCTTTCGTGACACCCAACATTTCTGACAAAGATTCAGCACTGCACTAGACCTCTGGACATTAACAGATAATATCCTTATCGTAGCAGTAATGGGTAACTCACAGGTGCATCTTCACTGACATCACAAAAGTCTTTGAAACATTACATCACTCCCTCTGACTAATTTCACTCTTTAATCTGGGTATCAGTAAGAAGTCCTACCAGTTTTTCACAAACGTCCTTACAAACTGAGCTTTCTGAGTCAAACTTGGACAGACAACATCCCCAAGAACCACTTCTTAAAGGTGTACTACAAGACTGTTCTATCCCCATACATCAGCAATCACACAGACCTTAACCACTCACTCCCAGTGACCTTGTCCACTGATGATTAGGTCATTTACAGGCCCAGCTGTTCACATGAAATAATCATACAATTGCAAAAGCACCTCCTGAACCTTACCAAAAACTGCTTGTTAAACAACTACTATTGAGACAAGCAAAATTAAAGTCATGATCCTTGGAACCTGCCAAAATTTTGATCAGCTCCAAATCAGTGGCAATTATTTGATTTCAACAAAAAACACCGGAGACCACCACATCCTTCAAATATCTAGTTCTCTGATTTGACTGCACACAAAACTTTCAATTCCACATACAGAAAACACGGGACAAAATCCAACAGACATTTTTCTGGTCTTAGAAAATCTCCCACTTCCTTCTCTCATCTGGCAGGGCAGCTATTGGGATATGAATTCTCATGATCCTACAACAACATGGTTTCCCAGTTACCAGAGTTGCCTCAAAAAAGAATCTCTTCTCCCTCCAAACAATTTCCAACAAGATCTGCTATTTTGTTTTATTTGTTACAAGGACAGAACACCACTTGTTTTTTTTTTTTTTTTTTCAAAAAAGGGCTAACTGGCTGTCAATTGAACAAAAAGCTGATTGGATTCATAGATTTTTACTACTTAACCTAAACACTTTCCCTGTTTTTTCCAATAGATTCATAGGTTCATAGGTAGGTACTAAGTTATCAGCCCTGGGGCCTATACAAGCCCAGTGAAAAAGGTACCCTGGCTTTTGCCACCCAAGAAAATTATTTTCCTGTGCCACTGTCGAGCAGAGCCACAGAGGTGATCCCCGGAGTGAATTTCCTATTTCCCATCTAATCATCAAGATTTTTCTTGAAGAGTGCTAATGTGGAGCTTTGTTTGATATAGATTAACCATTTGGTAAATAATCTATATATCCTTAGGTCCTAACCCCATCTAGTAACTGCTGTCCATATTCTACTACTTGAAAAAAATGCAACAACCACAGTTTCTTAGCCCTAGGCCCTACACTGTGGGGGAGCCATTCCACCTTCTATCAGAGATAAAAAAAAACATTCCAGGTCTTCCAGAAGAAACTTAAGCAGCATCCACCTGAAACCGCAAAATGGCAGTATCCTAGGAAGACAGGTATCACATAAATATCATCCCCATTTAGCAATCAGCTATCTCCTTACTTTATTTTTATAATACCCACCTGATGAACTCACCCTAACAACCACTCACATATCAGTCCTTATACTCTACATACAAAACTCTCTCTCCCTTACCACATTCTTAGAGCCCCACTATATAATAAAATGCTCCCCAGCATTGTATTTGTTAGACATTCATGGGGGCTTACCTTTCTTTTACAGAAGCACCCACTTTTATCAAATATAGGAATATTCCTACTGTTTTCAATGTATATACTGTATCCATAATCTACTAAATGTTTACCAGGGTAAACCAATGTAATTCTACAAAACTTTAAAATATGCTACATACCGCTTCCTCACTTTTGTACATGTATTTCCATTTAATATTTCCATTCGGTCTTCATTTGCTTTTTAACCAATAGTTGATACTAGGGCTTGTGCTATTCCATTTGATGTCGTGTGCAGTTTTATATCATTGTTTATATTATTTTCCTGTATTTTACTGATGGATTTTATTACCTACAGTACAATTCTATTTCACTGTTTATAAAATGTTCGTGTACTTTATTAATGGCTTTTATTACTTACAATTCTTGTTCACTGCTTGTACTATTTTGTGTATTTTATGCTTGCATTACATATAATTCCATACCATTATTTATACTATTTTATGTGAATATTTGTACACTATGGAAGTGACACCCCAAACTCATGTGAAAAAGGGAAAAAGGGGTTGAGGATGGATGGATGGATTTGTACTTAGTCTGGGCAAAGCCTAAATTTAGTTCGGCTGTGTCAGTGTCCACCCTGGTCATCAAATTCAAATAAATAACTAAATATAATAAGTAGATGAATAAATATAAGTAAATATATACATACATATATGTGCATTCAACCTCCATGCTGGTAAGTAAACAAATATTCAGTGTTATGTGCATCTCAGTAGCTAAATTATCAGTTGTTTTTCACCCATAATCCAGTTCAAATATAGCTGCAGACAGTAAACATTGCACACTTTGAAATGCCTAAACCCAAAGTCAACTACCATATTAAACTGACAATGGCATAAGTAAAACGCAATCATAATTCATAGCCTACTCATGTTATGAACATGGAGTAGGCCCTAACTCTTCTCTAGTATATGGGATATATGACCTGTATCACTACAGGGACCAGTATACCTTCCGCATGTGAGGGCATGCCCACATGCAGCTGAGATGAAAGCAATTGCATACTTGCCTTAGTGACCAAATGCCCATTCTGTTGCCCTCCTTTGTATCACCTTTTTCTTGTAATGTGACATTGGACATCCCCAGTCCACCCCAGTTCCCCCAGGTCAGTCCTGCCCATACTTTCCATGCCAACTCCAGCAGATGCTTGAGCCACCAACTGAACTTGGTTTGGCACAGTCATAGTCAGAGCTTTATCCCTCTAATCTGATGAAGCTGGTGCTAAGTACCTGAATCTCGGTGCTCCAATGTGGGTGGACTGTCATGCCTTTCACAAGCATGAGACTTGGACAACAAATTAGAGACTCTGTTAATGCTGGTGCCCTGTATACTGGATTTTTACACACTGGTGAAATAACGTAAAAGTTGAAATATATGTTACACATTAATTTGCAGATGAGCAGGGCCAATAAAGTTTTAAAGCTAAAAATCACTACTTTTAATAAGAAAACATACATAACTAGAATCTGTCAACATTTTTTTTTAGAATCTAAAAAGAAAAGGCACTATATGAGAAAGCTAAATAGAATGCGCATGCTCTGGTAACTCAGTCTAACCACATTGAAACAATGTAGGCATTTGTATTACTCTATCACAGAATTATGCAAAATATATTGAAATGTGACACCTATTTACTAATCATAGTTCATTGTTGATGCAGTTTTACAACAGAACAGAAAGAAAGTTAAACTGCAAGCACAGTTTTTCAAAGTTCTGAGAAAGAAAATAACTTAGAAAGTGGTGCTTACTTCAGCCTCATACTCTTTCAAGAAACATTGTAAACCAAAGAAACAGTGCTGTCTGTATCTCCATTGATAGAGATTGCAAAATGATTTCAAATTGCTGCCTAAACAGTGGTCATCACTATGATATTTCAGAGAGTTTTAGAGATTAACTTTGTACCACACAGAGTAAAGGCATAGTAAATATGTTTGAATACTTCCCTCTTTTCTGTTATACTTTAAGGATGCACTGCTCATACAATCAATCCATACTCACAGTCAAGTAATGTTCACTTTAGTTTACTTTGTTTGTCTGCTTTATCTGGAGCATCCATTACATTCCTGAGCCCCTCAGATGAAAAGTAAGATTACAGGATGCCTTATTTGAAAACAATTTCCCTTTTCATGAACTCTTGAGAAAAGCTTGACAGTCTTGTCTTTTGGTTTTATTTAAGTAGAGATGTCTTTTAAAAATCTTCAGTTTATAAAATGTGCACACAGTCTTTCTTCTTTTTTAAAGTTCTTAATATTTGAACAGTTTCATGGGAGTTTAACATCCTGTTATAAATCAGGCAATGCATTAAAGAATTTATTGACATTTGTTATGGTCTATGTTCACATTTAGTGGTCATCATTATGTTTAGCATTTCAAACAGGTAATACAAACTTTTACAAATCACTGCATTAAAATTTTTATAATCTAAATCTAGTAGATGTCTTTAATAATTAGATTGTTTCTTTTAGTTTGCAGATCAGGTAACTATTCATAGATTGAAAATTATGACTTGGGTTTATAAAAAATACTGCACTCAGCACTATTTGAGTGATGTCTTAGTGCCTAATAGCATGATGGCAATATAATGTGGTTTAGAGACACATAAATGCTGCATGGAGCAATACCTTTTTAACAACTCATTGTCATGTCTCTGAATCAAACACTGCACAATTACAAGAAACAATGCACAACTGCAGGTAACTATGCACAATTACAGGTCTGAATTAAACACTGCACAATTGCAGGTCTGAATTAAGCAATGCACAGTCACAGGTAATCATGCACAATTACAGGTCTGAAAGAAACATTGTACAGTTACAGATAACCATGCACAATTACAGATCAGCATCAAACACTGCAAAATCACAAGTAACCATGCATAATTACAGGTCTAACTCAAACACTGCACAATTACAGGTAACTATGCACAGTTACAGGTCTGAATAAAACACTGCACAACTACAGGTAACCTTGCTTTCGTGTTTTCTCAACTACTCACTCAACAAAGTAGCACATAGACACACACACACACACACACATGCACACACACACACACACACACACACACACACACACACACACACACACACACACACACACACAAATACAAAACCATACCTCTCAACTGTACAGATTTTCGCAGACTGTCCAGATTTTTGCCTCATATTTTTGGTCCATTTTTCATAAAATTGTGGTTTTCTGACAAATTAGTGGCAAATCATTAAAGACTGAAGTTAGAAAATAATGACAGAAATTTGGGTTTCACACCATACGCTGCAGACGATTTGTGCTAATGCAAAACCTGTTATTCTATCAACTTTCTGAGTTTGTAGGAGCAATATTTAAAAAGTGTCCCTATTTTTAGGCCTTTGTCCCACTTTATTGCTTTGTCCAGATTTCTTGCTCTAAGAGGTTGAGAGGTATCGCACACACACACACACACACACACACACACACACACACACACACACACACACACACACACACACACACACACCTTCACTCATGCATACTCCCAGACAACTGCAATCATGTCCCTACATCCCCATACAGACATGCATGCTAAAACATGCACACAAGCACAAAAGAACACACACACACACACACACACATGTATACACACACACACACACACACACACGTACACCCACACACACCCACACACACACACACGTATATACACACACACACACACACACACACACACACACACACACACACACACACACACACACACACACACACACACACACACACACACACACACACACACACACACACACACACACACGTGCGATTGCACAGTGCATTATACACTTCTGAATCTTGCCCTGAGATTCATGAAGCTCGGCGCAAGGCCAGCGTAAGGCTTGCGCCAGCCGTGTGGCGTATATATGGAGTAGTCGTGCCATATGCATATTAATGAAGGCGTGCAGCCGCCACAGCCACGTGCATAGGAAACGTGCGCGAGTGCATGGGGCGTAACAAAGTTGCGCATGAAGGCGTGTCAATGACGGCTGTCGATGAGCAACCTAAACTGCTGAATATTATATTCCACCTGCAATAGTAATCGCACCTATCAGTGTCCGTGGATACTAAAACTTATGCAAAGCATGCAAGATAGTCCCTATGAACAGAAAATGAAGAATCAAACACAAATGCATGGTAGGGAATAACGGGTCCCTACCCTTGAACAAATGACATGAAAACCGTGTGCCCGTAGTCCAACGTAGTGTTGATAGCTATACCATGTGGAAGTGAAACGTATCATATGTTAGCGCACCGCCAGTAGGTACGTCCAGCCCAATGGAGAAGGTCACCAAGTGACCCATAATGTGAGGGAGGGAACATAGCTGTGCAGATGTGTCCATAACAAAATACATGAGGAGAAATGTAGATATATGTAGTGACCGTATGTCCGAATCATATCCCACAAGACATGTAATAGCCACATACAAAAGATATGTCCATATTTCACATACCAAATGTGATAGGAAATAGCATACGCATGTAAACAAAACAGAAGGAGCATATAAACAGCTATAACAATAAGGACACATGTAGGCCGAAAGTAACAGTATGATCCGTACTATCGACTAAGATTACCACCTGTCCCACTTTGCGAGCGACAGTCCCTCTGTGGGCAGATGTGTCCTGATACAAACTTGTAAAAATGGCAAATGTCCAGAGAATATAGGACATAATTATTCCGTAGACGTCATGTAATAGTTGCATTAAACATTTTTCACTGAACGTTTATTACATAAATGTCATAAGAAACAGAATAAGACACCGAAATGCTACAAGAATAAGCTTAGATATAGGCAAGAATTGTAAGTTCTATCTGCCGAACTGACCGTGGGTATATGTTGGCCTGTAAAATATGCTGTGTTCACCACAAATGTCACACTGTGGCCAATTGAAAAGGTGGAAACACAACCGACGACTGTGGGGAGGCATTGTCCACAACAGTCGGACATGTGTAAGGAATAGCTTGGACATGGGAAAAGGTGCCATCCTACCAATGAGTACAACAGGCTGGCAAAATCCGGAAGTCAGCTGTATAATCCGAATATGTATGTGACACAGTCAAACGGGTAGTACCCGGATATACCAACCAAGTAATGAAAGTGAAGTATGGGCGTGTACCTATGTGAGTGAGGTATAGCATGTCGAAAGCAAACATGGCAGGGTAGTCCACAGAACCATAAAGGTACCCGACACATGTAGGGTAGTCAATGTGTTACTCTGGGCGTGTCATGGGCCAACAACCAAAGTAGTGCTCTATGGGGTGTGATGAATTCGCATGTGAGGGGTGGGTGGTTAATGGTAAAATCCTCAAAGGCGATACTGTGTCGTATGCAGAAAAGGTGAACCGGAGGTGTATGAGGGGGCAGCGGGTGAAGTGGAAAGAAACACAACCACATGTAGAAACAGCTGCAAGACAAGCAGACAGGCCATAGTGTAGAACACAATCCCACAAACATATGAATATGGAAATGTGTGAGAGAAATGTATAGATATGTCACCGTCACATACCCACAGATGGGT
The DNA here is from genome assembly GCF_019279795.1 of Protopterus annectens. Taxonomy (NCBI): domain Eukaryota; kingdom Metazoa; phylum Chordata; order Ceratodontiformes; family Protopteridae; genus Protopterus; species Protopterus annectens. The sequence continues at coordinate 405,231,954 of NC_056734.1, read as the reverse complement.
CCTGATGGAACTGGCCATAACAAATGCAACACACCTGGATGCATAATGGTCTACCCAGCATACCCTCCACACCACACAACCTGCCTCCATACCACAACGTCCACCAAATCCAGCCGTACTTGGTCCACTGGTTTGTTGCAGACACAGCTACACACAGTGACCCCTACGCATATGTAGTAGGTATTGTCACCCTAGGCAGTGTCAGGATTGCAAACCATGTATCCCCTGCATGTAAAACCCCCTGCACATTTTCGTAAAGCCACAAATATCTTCGTTATCTGACTTGTTTTGGTCTTGTCCAATTTTTGGCATATCCCTCATGGGATAACCAACCTGTGTAAATAGTAGAATGGGTATGACGACATGATGTCCAATCCTGTAGATATCTGGACACAAGTCAGAATGTGCAGTGGAGGTCCATGACACTGTCCATCCCTAAGTGGGCATGCATAACCTACTACCCAGGATAAAAAACCTTCCTGTGACGCACGTGTCCCGACACAAATAGGAGGGAGAATATAATGCACACATTTGCATAGTGGCAAATGGCATGAGGGTGAGGAAGACACTGATGTAAACAGGTCAACCCTGATCAAGTGTGAGGGACACTGACTGTGTGCAGGCGTGACCGACCATACCTGTCAACCTGTGTGAGCAAGATATCTGGACAGAGCCGTGAATACAAGTGAGACAAAGGTCCAAAAACAAGGACAATTTGTAAAGATAGCTCTCAGAAACATAGAAATATGATAGAATAACAGTTTGCACATTGGCATTAATGTCCGGAGTATGACGTCTGAAACCCAACTGTCTGTCAGCACGTTCTGACTGCAGTCTTTAATGCTGAGCTACTGCTGTGCCAGAACACAACAGCGTATTACAGAGGTCCGTACCATACCACTCAACTATCCAGATATTTGCAGAATGACTAGGGTTACCACCTGTCCCACTTTGCAAGTAACAGTCCCTCTTTAGGCAGTTGTGTCCTGTGAAAAAAATCAAGACATCGCAAATGTCCTGAGATTTTAGGACAAAATTATTTCCTAAGTTTCTTTAATAGTTGCATAAAACAGTTATTTTATATATGAAACTTCTATATGTTATGTGAAGTAGCATAAGCAATTCAAATGTTACTAGAATAAGCTTTTATTTGTGCAAAAAAGGTAAAGTTCTGTACTATGCATGGCTGTAGGTATGTTTTGTCCTGGAAAATCTGACATTTCTACAGAACATGTCCCACTTTGGGCATTTGAAAAGGTGGCAACCCTAAGAATGACCAGAGGTTTGCCTCATATTGTTGTTGTGTGCCTCCGACAATCTGCACCAGTCTGGTAAATAGCTGAGGATTGACGTCACTAAATAATGAGAAATATCCTGAGTTGAAGACTCCACATCCTTCAGAAAAGTCATGCTAATGCAAAACCTAGTATTCTATCAACGTTCTAAGCTTGTAAGAGCAATCGTTAAAATGTGTCCCTATTTGTCCCCCCATCATGTAGGTTTTGTGCAGATTTGGTGCTCTAAGAGGTTGAGAGGTATGGTCCATACATATTTAAAGTAACAACCCTTCACATTTGTGTAATGTACAACTGCATACCTGTAGCCATTTCATGTCCAAAATAATAATCCCTGTATGACTGTATACAGGTAATAGTCAAATGTGAATGGGAACACCCCTCACTGTGGAGTATGGACTGTAACAACCCTGCCCATAATATGTATTGCCAACAGAATAAGCTGCTGACAGGTGCCCAAATACCTGTGTCTATAAACACAGGTAAAACTTCATAATAGGGAGAAACTCCCTGTCCATATGCTTCGTCTGACATTTGAACTCAGCCAGGGAAGTTCCGTTCACCATGTGGTCAAGCCTAAACCCAGATCACTACATGAACACCCTGACAATCAAGGACCTGTATGTGCCAGGACTATATGCCTTGGTGTTTTGCATATCCTCGGAGTGATTAATAATGCAGCTGGGGTTCACAGCAGTAGGCAATAGGGAATGTGTAATATGTAGTACTGCGTTTTTTCCAGCAGGAGAATGGATGCCTGTGTTGTAGGTGAAGCGGTGAGGCGTATGTTGATGTAGCTAAGTACTATGGGTATGCATATCAATGAGGGAGAACACCAATAGAATAGTGGTTCCAGCATCCAGCCAACCTGAATGCAGTCCCGGTTGCCCTATGACCACTGCACATATAAGTTGAAAGTGTAATGAATGCGTTCGTACTATACACACATTTAAATATGTAAAGGTGAACGTGTGTTTCGCAGCAGTCCGTAAACCAGAATACAGATATGTATCTGTTATGGTCAGAATTATGAAAGTCCACGTAAGCACAAATATCTATGAAACATATCTAACCCACAATAAGGATATGCAAGTGCGCCTGCGCGTGTGTAATCCGCTCACAGCATAGCAAATGAATGCTCATACCTGTTAACCCCGTAAAGTACGAAACCAGACAAAGCCATGAAAACAACTGGTACAAATAGGGACAATCCCCAGATATTGCCCTAACAAACATAGAAAGTGGAGAGACTAACAGTTGTGTCACTAGCATGGATTCTCTGAAGGGTATGAAGTCGTAACGTGAAATGTTTGTCATTATTTACCAACGTCACTAAATTGCCAGATAGACACAAGGTTATGATAAACGGACCAAAGATAAGAGGCAAACAGCTGTACATGCAGTGAAAATCTGTACAGTTGAAAGGTATGATATGGATATATATATATATATATATACACATATATCCACAGACTTAAACCAAAGCAAATTATGAAATGAGGAATGTACAGACATATGTATATATGTACATATATATATCTATACACAGACGATACATGAATAGATATATACACAACAAACATATGTCCCTGTACATATAACACATGTACATAAATAGGTCACGGTATAGCTATTATGGATAGACAGACAGACATGCATGAAAGGTGAATACACTGCTGCTTTCCAAACCATTGCCCGGAAAGTACCAGTGTGACAGAGCCTGCAAGTTCTACACGTTAAACATGAATATAGGTGTCCTTTGCAGGACCCCAAAAATTGATCCCGTATGAAGTGCGAACTGTCATTGATGCAAAAGATGTCACAACTGCAACTACGATATAGCTGTACATGCAACAGTAGCAGGTGCAAGGGTAATAACACATGGGTCGATAGAATGTATGACGTACGACCTGATATCCGGAGAGTGGGGAGTGCTCAGAAGTGTCCTCACACTTTATTATAGCTCACATTAAACATGTCTAATGGGTACTATGGAAGGGGTGTCAGGTATGGCAATCATGGGTATGCAGAAATGGGCCTAGGTGTTGGTTGGCACAGATCTATTAGGGTACGCCCCATGGGAGTGATCAATATACCTATGTGGGTATAGCACACGCCTATATTCTCCAAAAAGGTGCATCCCATCTACTGGATATTGTGTAAACCATTGGAGGAAGACGTAGGGACCTATATCAGTGTCATGTAGGTGATTATCATGGATGGACATGCGTACGACCAAGATGGTAACCATACCTGCCAAACTTTCAGAATAAGACAGCTGGACTAAGGCATAGTACATGAAATACAAATAGGGACTATATTAAATATACCCCAGACAAAGTCAGAACATTGATAGAATAATGGCATAGTCAGGAATACAAATGTTATGAGAGTTAGTAATCATGAAATAGAAATGTCAGTCATTATTACCTAACCGCACAGTCCGTCATGCCTTGCCAGCAATCTACCAGAAAGGCACATTATTATGACAAATGTAACAGAATCATAGGTCAAACCTCGGGGCATTTACCCATAATGTGTACAGGTGAGAGGTATGAAGGTAACCTGTCCTAAATAAATGTACAGAACTAGTGATACTAGGTGGACAGGTGAGAAGAAACACATCAGGACAAATGACAAAACATGTACAAGTCAAAAGCATGTATTTCCACAAATGTGAATGACAACGTATGACCTGTGAAAGTCAATGTGGAAGGTTAATAGACTCAAAAGACATGTGTCCCTCAGGGTGTCATGCAGTGTCACCGATACAGTGTCCAGTCCCCCATACTCGTACGTGAGCTCTGCCACTGACGGAAAGCGCAAATACCAGCGTACACATAAGGTACATGACAGAATAATTAGTGTGGATAAGCACCTGTTGGCCTGTGTGAGGAATATAACCCTCTGGGTGGGTGTGTCCTGCAATAGGAATCTAATGGCATCTGGCCTGTGATGGCACCATATATTGTGTGTATTGGTGTAAGAAAATTGATATCCTGTATCAGAAACATACCTCGCAACTGTACAGAGTCTCGCAGAATGTGCAGATGTATGCCTCATATGTTTGGTGTGTTCCTCTTACAATCTGTACCTGTCTGGCAAATACCTGAAAACTGAAGTCATTAAATAATGACAAACATTTGAGTTTAAGACCCCAAATCCTTCAGAAAAGTTATACTAATGCAAAACCTATTATACTGTCAACTATCTACGTTTGTAAGAGCAATATTTAAAATCTGCCCCTATTTGTCCCCCCATCATGTTAGGCTTTGTACAGATGTTTTGCTCTAGGAGGTTGAGAGGTATGATCAGAAACAGATACATGTCTGAGGAAACAGCATTATCGACTGCAAGATAACTCAGAAGGTATGAAAAGCGCTGCAGTAGGAAGTTCAGTATTGGCCGCAGGTATGTGCTGACATGTCAAATGACACAGCAGTCTACGTGAAGTACCTATAGGGCTGTCACCTTTACCAATGATGACAGTGGGACATACCCACAGCCATGCATACACCACAAATAGACATAGCACACAGCAAAGCCTAGGCCATGATACACGAAGCCTCCAGCGTGTATGAGTTGAGAGTACAGCAAGGAAAGATGACTGCCAGGCTATTCAGCAAACACCCGTAGGGGCGTGCAAGACCGCCCGTAACACGAACATTGCACGGACAATGTTGGGATTTGCAGCATACCCCATTTGTATGTGAAAGCTATGCAAATGATGTAATTATGCGATACATGAAACAGTAAGCTGTCCGTGCAAGAGCAGAGTTATGTGCAGAAATGTACCCGGATGTTAGGTGACTAACGTTCTGCATGTTGCTAAACGGAGCAATGACAGCTGCAAATACAGTATGAATACAGTCAAAGAAGCATGCCAATGTCAAAGTCCAAGGCCAGTGGCAGCTTTGTCCATTGGATATCAATAAAACAGTAGTTGTCCTCCCCTGATCACCGGTGTGGAAGCGTAGCGCAGCGCCACGAGAACGCGCTGCACTTCAAAACAAGTCAAATATGTATAATATACATACAAAATGTAGGTTTAGTTAGATGTTAGTACGCCATGCAGATAAATGGGAAGCTGGAGACAACATGGCTACTGCGTACTGGTTGTTATGTGTGGAAGCACTCTGACAGAGATGTAACGAAGCATTTGTAGGCAATGTGATACAAGTGAGTCTGAGGATAGTGAATCACAACATGTCATGCCATATGGGCCAAGCCTCTACAGTGTAGTATAGGTTAAGGGGACTATTAGAGTAGAAGATAGGTGACAACATGAGTGTGTATGTATAAAACACTGTAATCTCACCGGAGCAGTGTCACATGTTTGCTGTCAGTACTCAGTGGAAGAGGCGTGTTATGAGCTATCCTAGGGAACATCAGGAGACTGACGGTGTATGCCATGGATACCACCAATGTGACCTGCAAACCAGCCCACAGTGTGTCTGTGCCCGTGCGCACCAGTAAGCCCGAGTAAGCATGTGTGCGTGCATGTTAGCCCATGTGCGCGTGTGGAAGAACAAGTAAGCTAGTGTACGAATGGTGAAGCTCGTGTAATGTTGTGTATGCCAGTGTATGCGTTTGTAAGCATGTATACATGTGTACTACACACATCACACACGTACTGCACACTCAGACACACATGCTGCCAATACTACACACATCAGTGAAATGGCACATGGATAGAGAATACATCATCAGAATTAACAGTTCTGTAAACTATGCTACATTGATGGTCATAGCTGCAATGCATCATGCCTGCTGATATACACCTGGAAGTAACACACTGTGTGTTAACAGCAAGCTAACATCAATACGGTGGAATAAAGCCACCGTGTGCATCATCACCAGGTTAGTCTGATCCTGCATCAATGTTACACATCACAGGTTGTGGCACAAGTGACATCATATGCACAGGGTGTGGTGTTACATTTCCAGAGCTGTCATTGAGCCATCCAATGTACATGTAGGTGTGTGTGTGAAGGACAACAGTTATTGCATGGCCCAATGGTGATGCAATGGGTTTGTGTATGTGATAGCCATAGCTGTTTGTGGTAAGTGTGTGTGTCTGCATATACACAGGTACAGCATGTGTCAGCCATATACAGGAGGTTGTGGGACAGTCACAGACCGTACCTGCCAGGCTGTAGAGATCACCATTACTGGCCATGGACATCCCTCCATGCATCTAACACAACCCAGTCCTGCACCTGTCAATGTATAAACATGCAGTCCTGGGATCTGTACCACAACCTATGGATAAACGTGAGTCTGTAATGTTAACCTGAGTTGCATAGAATTGTCAGTTACTACATACGGATATGAGCCATACTCACACTCCAGTGTAATAACCACTGCTGACTGTTGCCGAGATGTGCATACGACCATACAAAGCTGCTGTACTAACATTGTTTCCAATGCCCGTGTAATACCCAGCAACACAATAACCGGTCACTACACAAGTATAACCCACGATCACTACAGCACACAGTATGTGCACTATCACAGAGCCATAGCAGATGTACATACATCCAAGGTGCTCACGTACAGATAATGCGCACATTCAAGAGAGATAATCCCAACATACATATCTATATACAATATATATATATATATATATATATATATATATATATATATGTAGATAGATACATACACACACACACACACACTCACAGACACACACACACACACACACACACACACACACACACACACACACACACACACACAACACACGTGGCAGAGTTGGGAGCAGAGCACAAACGTAACCACTGTACCACACGACAGCATTACGCAGTTACAGAACTCACTACCGTGATTAGTAGATCACAGGATTCACACAGGCATACGTCTAGACTGCAGACAGCAGCATTAAAGGCAAAGACACCGCACGGATGTTATGGAGAGTGAATACTGTAAAAGCAATGTATTGTTGTCATGCAGATGGAAATGCACACACACACACACACACACACACACACACACACACACACACATGGCAGGGCTGGGAGTTGAACATACACCTAACTATCCTATCACACTACAGCATGATGCATTTACAGAACGCACTACCGAGATTACTAAACACAGCAGTCCCAGAGGCAGACATCTAGGCACGTGTCATCATCCACAAAGGCAAAGATGTCGGTGGGAAATATCTGTGGTATGAGGCGTCTAAAAGCAAGACTGAGTCCCCAGGCGGACGGGAGCATGCGCGCAAACACACACACACTTGGCAGGGTTGGGAGTTGAACATACACCTAACTACCCTATCACACTACAGCATGACACATTTACAGAACACGCTAATGAGATTACTAAACACAGCAGTCCCAGAGGCAGACATCTAGGTGTGTGTCATCATCCACAAAGGCAAAGACGTTGGTAGGAAGTATCTGTGGTGTGAGGCGTCTAAAAGCAAGACTGAGTCCCCAGGTGGACGGGAGCATGCGTGCAAACACACACACACTTGGCAGGGCTGGGAGTCGAACATACACCTAACCACCCTATCACACTACAGCATGACACATTTACAGAACGCGCTACCGAGATTACTAAACACAGCAGTCCCAGAGGCAGACATCTAGGCTCGTGTCATCATCCGCAAAGGCAAAGACGTCGGTAGGAAATATCTGTGGTGTGAGGCATCTAAAAGCAAGACTGAGTTCCCAGGTGGATGGGAGCATGCGCGCAAACACACACACACACACACACACACACACACACACACACACACACACACACACACACACACACACTTGGCAGGGCTGGGAGTCGAACATACACCTAACTACCCTATCACACTACAGCATGACGCATTTACAGAACGCGCTACCGAGATTACTAAACACAGCAGTCCCAGAGGCAGACATCTAGGTGCGTGTCATCATCCTCAAAGGCAAAGACGTCGGTAGGAAATATCTGTGGTGTGAGGCGTCTAAAAGCAAGACTGAGGCCCCAGGCAGACGGGAGCATGCACGCAAACACACACACACTTGGCAGGGCTGGGAGTCGAACATACACCTAACTACCCTATCACACTACAGCATGACGCATTTACAGAACTTGCTACCGAGATTACTAAACACAGTAGTCCCAGAGGCAGACATCTAGGTGCGTGTCATCATCTGCAAAGGCAAAGACATCGGTAGGAAATATCTGTGGTGTGAGGCATCTAAAAGCAAGACTGAATCCCCAGGCGGACGGGAGCATGCGTGCAAACACACACACACACACACACACACACACACACACACACACACACACACATACACTTGGCAGGGCTGGGAGTCGAACATACACCTAACTACCCTATCACACTACAGCATGACGCATTTACAGAACGCGCTACCAAGATTACTAAACACAGCAGACCCAGAGGCATATTTCTAGGCACGTGTCATCATCCGCACTGACAAGGACGCCGACAGGGATTGTATAGAGAGTGATCAGTCTGAAAGCATACAGACATATTACTGTCCCATGGTAGACGTAGACAAACACATGGCAGTGGTGTGATCGGAGCAGCGTAAGATTTACGGAGCACCACAACGACAAGACATAGACACGGGACATGCCACAGACAGTACACCCTTCAAGATAGTCGACCAGTGTGTACTCGGTAGGCATCCATCATGACGTTGAAAATGGACATCTGTTGTCTGGATGACCACCATGGCTATACAGGATGTCAACAGCCATACCCATGCACAGAGGGACATCACCAATACAAGGTGTCACTGGCCATGGCCACACGCTTAGTAATACACATCCGTTCGGACTGTACTGTGTGTCGATCTACACAATGGCGTACTGGGCATGTTCACACACTTAGCAGTTGCAAAGGGCCGTCTTGCATGCAGACGGAGTCTCAACACACAAGGGCTCACTTTGGACTGTCAAGTGTGTCCATCTACACAACAGCATACTGGGCATGCTCACACAGCAGTTGCAAAGGGCCATCTTGCATGCAGATGGAGTCTAAACACGGAAGGGCACAGTAAGGTATAACTGTCCCCATGCACAGGGTGGTCACACACATGCAGTGACCAGTACACACTCAGCTGCCATCGCAGCTGTCACAGGTGCAGATCACAGATGTACACACCGCAGTCTACACTGTAGCCCTCGAGACATCACCATGTCATTGCTGCAGCAATACACAAACATGCATTACCACAACACCATGTGACACATGACCAGTGGACTGTACAGAGGTCTACAGCAACTGTGCAGAGTACACATGTACTGACAGGGTTCCAACAGGTGTTATGCATTGCAATTATACCACTATACATGACCAGGTTAGCTGAAGACATACCAGGGGCCCTGGGTCTTACACAGCTGTGACAGATGAGTGTTGCTGTACACCAACAAACACACATGTTTGGATATGTCAAATATGTGATTGTAGTGGATGTGTGCATGGACCACACACACAACACATATGTGCATAGCTTAGCCTTTGCTGTCCCCCATGCAGAACAGTGGCCTAAGCAATCATACACACGCAAATGGAAGGTGGGTCCATGTCTGTTGAATGATCACAGTACAGGAGGTAGCAATGTTGACGGAGGACACGTTCCCCTGTAGTAGTCACCCATGACACCCGTGATATCATACCACAGTCCATGTGTTATGTATGGCAACACACATGTCCACCAATAGCAATGCATACAAACATGGCTACAGGAGACACATGTAGGACCAATGCACATGTACAATCTGTACTGTGCATGCAGCAACCATGCATGTGCAGTGGCCGATGTCCGTAACACAGCTGTGCCTAACTACAACATGCAGTCGCAATGCAACCCCATCATTGACGCCTGTATATGGTGACATACAGACAGTACGGTTGGTTGTACATCACGTATGGAGGGATGTGTGTACATAAAGTGGTGATCCACCTGTGTAGATGTATGTGTGCCGGGGATGGCTCACAGGTGTGTCACACGCCATCCTACCATGCCATGTGCAAACAGTACGCTATGTCACTGTTACTTGACGGTGATGACATAACGCATACACAGCGGTCAGGTGTTACCAACTGTATGTCATGTGACACCTGTAACACTGACATCCTCCCATGTGCATATAGCCACACAATTGCCAGACATAGCATTGGTACACATACTGCGGACATTACTGCTGCATGTCTATCAAACATCTCATCATATGGCAGGTGTATCATTCCCAGCACTGCCATGTGTGTCCGCTTGTGTGACCACACATGCCACATATGGTGGGGACTACGTCCCAGTTGTAACACATCCCTGTACACCATTTTAGAGATCTGTACATACTGCAGTGTGGAAAGCATGATGTCGGCAGGTGTGGTGCATCACACACATCGGCTATCCGTACACACATATCTGGTCACCACAGTGTGTGTGTGTATGTATGTATGTATGTATGGCTGTCTGGTGCTTGGTGTGAGGGTGTATGCTACCATACAGTGGAAACAGGATCACTAACCCCTCATTGTGATGCAGTCTACTACCCTGTTGATGCCATCGATCCCAGCCATACTGGCTACCTGTGCATGTCCCTTCTCTGTGCCACGTCGTGTGGGTGCAAAGTACTGCGAGGGTGATGACCACATTGGCAAGGGTCCACACCTCAACACTATGGGGTGTACATTATAGTGCTGTAGACCCCGTGAATGTGGCCATGTTCCTGTACTGTGACAGGGTATTACTGCTACACAGTGTGGCCTCATGCTATCAGGTGGCCTCTAATGTCATCATTGGCCAGACCGCTGTGTACAACCCCTGCACCATGTCAACATACCTGTAATGTTTCCCAGTATGTATGTCACATCTATGTCCGCTGTAGCCTGTTCAACTGACCACATGCTTCAGGTGCAGTATATGTGCGGATATCTGTGTCATGTTCGGACATCTGTGTCATGTTCGACTTTCCAACAGTCAGGTTGAGGGTACGTTTAGCATGCTGATATTGCCATACATGCCTGTGAGTACTCCACAGTTACACATGAGGGACTGCAAACATTGCTACCTGTAGGCACATGCCAGTACACCATAGGAGGGAACCAGGGCATCATTACCAACATGCTGTTACTGTTGTAACCGAGACACATACTGTGAACATATCACAATGCATGCTGCACCTGGACTACATGGTATGATTGGTGCATGTTGACAGTACACCACTGATGTCACATACACATATCTCAGTATTCACACACGACCAATGCAACATACACATCCCTCAATATGCATACACAAGTAATGTTAGATACACCTCTCACATCTCTCAGTATTCACACACAACCAATGCAACATACACATCCCTCAATATGCATACACAAGTAATGTTAGATACACCTCTCACTATTCTGTTCACCCTGTGCATCAGACCATTTGAACATATCCCTGCACTCAGTATTCACACACAACCAATGCAACATACACATCCCTCAATATGCATACACAAGTAATGTTAGATACATCTCTCACTATTCTGTTCACCCTGTGCATCAGACCATTTGAGCATATCCCTGCACTCAGTATTGACACACAACCAATGCAACATACACATCCCTCAATATGCATATACAAGTAATGTTAGAGACACCTCTCACTATTCTGTTCACCCTGTGCATCAGACCATTTGAGCATATCCCTGCACCGATGGTGTGGATGACAGGGATGCAGCAGGGGCATAGGCTACACCAATGGATGACATCATGTGTGCGGGTAAGGGCCGCTGATTTGAATAGACATGTTTGTTCCGTATGCATGTGGGTGTTGTGGAGCCCTACAGTTGTGTTTGCTGTGTGCGTGTATGTGTGCACACAGTTCTGTCATTTGTGAGACCTACACAAGGGTATTATGGACAGCTCCAGATTGTACAGACCAGGTTGTACAGCTCACTGTGACCGGACATGGCCACGTGTCCTGTGTCTGCTAGGGGTTGCACGGGCACTACCAGGCAGAGGTACAGAATGGCTACTGTCTGACAACACATGGCCACTGGAACTTTGTCCCCACTGGGAATTTCCAGGGCCACATCCACGTTGCCTGCTGTGACCTGGTGTGGACAGTGCAGCACCAGCTGCACTGCTACTGCTACCAGCACTATGGGAGCGGCCATGTGAGGTGGCATGCTCACGTTGACCTGCACTAGGTGGTTTAGCTGGCCTACGTCCATGTGTCCTATGCCTCACCCCTACCAGATGTTCCAGCACAGACAGCTCACGCTCGCGGATTGCCATGCCACGGTCGAGGATTTTGACCATGTCACCCAATCGCCTGTCCAGAACATCAGCAAGCTGCTGTTGAGCACCTGTCAGTGCCTGGATGTTGTTGTTTATGGTACTGATAGCAGCCCTCTGCAGCCTCTGCCCTTCTCTGTTCTGCTGTTCGGCACGTACCTGTGCCACCATTACAGTCTGGAACATGTGTCTGGTGATCCCAGCTGCTGCGCTATGTCCTGCAGGTGCATGTCTGCCAGAGGTTTTCCTACAAGCAGTACCAGTCACATGCCTGTGTGGCACATCTGCAGTCAGTATACTGCCACCATGTTGTGGAGACACACCTTCTGTAGCCACCACACTTTCCTGTTCAACACTAACAAATGCTGACTGTCCTTCCTCTATGGCCACTGTAGATGCGGTATGTGTTGGCAGCTGAACTGTGTGCAGGGAAGAGGGGGACATAGCTGGGATGGCAACCGTTGGCACAGATTCCACCCCTGACATCCCTGCCTGTACCTCGTGCATATGTTCATCACTGCTAGCATCTGTGGGGACACTGTCAGATGGACCGCAGGAGGGTAACGCACCTACATCACCTGTGAATGCAAAGAAAGACTCTAAATTACAATAGACACACACACACACACACACACACACACACACACACACACACACACACACACACACTGACACACACTGACACACACACTGACACATCATGCATGTGAGATGACAGATGGCATGCAGCATGCTTGTGATACAGCTGACAGCATGCAGCTCAGACATCAATAGTGTTTGTAAGCATACCCCCTGGAATGCACACTACAGCAGGCAGGTGCGATATCATTATCCATGCAATTCACACGATCATGCATCCCCGTGATACACCATGTGGACCAGAACAGGATAACAGTACACATGGCTGACGTGACCTTGACATGTAATCTGCTGACGTGTGCATTAACATGCATGCATGCCTGACACAATGGTGTCCTGACACATGTACAACATCGTACTGGGTATCACATTGCGGTGTTGTCCATATGCCCTATAGATAGAATGCATGTTGAGCAAATGTACATGGGCATGGTAGGGGACTGTGAGCCGTCTACATTGCTGTACAGTGTGATGTACAGACACTGTGCCATTGCATGGCATCATGAGGCGTCTATATTGCTAAACAGTGCATGTTATGTACGCATTGCATATCCAGAACTGCATGCATACCCATGACATACCTGTGGATTGTGACCTACAATGCTGAGGTGTATACACACCCAACCATGCTGTGTCATGAGACAGGTCACTGGAGGACATACAGATAACACCCCTGCATGATGACTACAGAGTGTTAGCTGCCTGGCAACCATGTCCACACATAGCGGACCTGTCACGTCACCATTTCACACATGACATTGATGTACCACGCACACAAGGTACACAGCTAACAGTGATGTCCTATGGCGGGAGGGGAAAAGTACAGTATCTGTGGCCTGGTGTCACTGTCAGTGGAATCTGTGAAGGTGACTACCATCATGCTATGACACAGACGTCATGTTCAACACATCTTATGAGGTATACGTCACTGACACCTCCACTAGCTGTGCACAGGCATTTAGGATGTGCAGCGTACCACATCACCTGTACAATCGGTCTAGTATGGCTGTAATTGGACCATGTGTGGACAAAGTGGAACAGGGTGTATCCACATCTCATCTTCTGTGTGGCTACATGTCTCTGGCCATCCCCCATGGCCATGTGTGCACATGTGTTGGCCATGTATGTGATGGCCGTCTATCACACATGTCTGTGTTGTCCCATATGACATACACCCATAGATGTTGGATATGTCACCATCCACAGGGCTATGCAGACAACAGGTGTATGTGTGGTATGTGGGGTATGGGTTATGGGAAATTGTGACAATATTGCAACCAAAACGCTACGTGTCTCAGACATGTCAGATGGAACATCATAATGTGTGAAACCATTGCAGGGGCATATAACACAATGGTGACGCCTGTGGTCTGCCCATATCACTGCTCACTGTGCGGTACTGGTTTGTGTACCACACATTTTGTTCCATTGTATAGTACATATGCCTCCATTGTAGAACACCTCCACCGTTGTATGCACAGCTGGACACACAAGCAGCAATGACAAATACTGTAGTTTCATGTCTGTGTATCATTTCAGTTGTATATATTGCACATGGGTGGCCTGTGTGGATGATGGGTGATGCGACCTGTATATCCATGTATTAACTGGCCACATGGCGAATAGATCTATGCTTTGACATGCCTGATACCGATGACAGTCTCACCTGCAATGGACTCTTGTCTGTGCGGCACGCCAGAGGTACCTGTATAGGGTGACACAGCAGTATGAACATTATCCATGACTGTATGACAGCCACAGGGTGCACAGTGCAAGTTAACACATTTGCCTGTACAATAGCATATAGTCAGCACATGTGTGCATACCATACCTCTCAACCTCTTAGAACAATAAATGTGGACAAAGCCTACTATGATGGGGGACATATAGGGACAACTGTGACATATTGCTCTTACTAACTTAGAAATTTGCTAGACTAATAGGTTTACATGCACATGGGTTTTACATGGAATGTGCAGTCGTAAACACAAAGGTATGCCATCATTTAATGACTCCATTCCCCAGCTATTTGCCAGAAAGGGACAGATATTAAGGGGAACACACCGACAATATGAGGCAGACATCTGGACATCCTGCAAATACCTGTACAGTTCAGAGGTATGGTGCATACACAGGGTAGCATAAAGCATGTGTGTCCACATACCTTGCATATGTTGTTACATTACATGATGTACACTGACACATGCACATACGTGGGATATACTGGCCATATGTTCAGTACTGACTTACCAGGCAACTCCAGGCTCATTGGTTGGGAGACACCCACCTCCACGATGGCAGCTAGTGTTTGTGGGGGCTGTTCCGAGGGTGTTCCCAGACTGGCCAGTAGCTCCTCTGTGTGTGTGAGTGGAGGCTGGGTTGGTGACCCACCACCTTTTCCACCTTGTTCCCTGGTGATTGCAGTGGCACACTGTTTTGCATGATGTATCAAGTTGGTGCAGTGTCTGCGCACCTGCTGGTAGGTGCAGTTGTGGCCACCCACTTCGTTGACCCTCCTGCGAAGATCCTGCCACAGGTCATCCCGCTGCTGTGCATGCTGTGGCACATGGCTAAATAACACCTCGTAGTTCTCATGGAGGTATAGGATTATGACATCATCCTCCTGTCGGCTGTATGCTGGTAGGCGTGTATGCAGCATTGTCTGTAAGACATGATGAAGGTGACAGGTCACATTTGCAGACATGTACAGTGATACTGCTGCACATACATTTCTAGTACATCTGCACAGTTATCTTTGCAAATCAACATGACACTAACACGACTGGCATGTATGTGTCACACACATGTAACACCCAGTATGCGTTGGATATCATCCCCATATATGTGTGTAATCTCATTAGTGTTCCTACTGCATGTGACGTCTGTCTCCATGTGGGCATGTCTGTTTGCCTGCACTGGTGTTCTTACCTATCTACACATGCCTGATGTATCCACGGTAATGCTGTTGACCTTGATGCTGTGGATATGTCACATATCAACACAGACACAGCCTTACTGGACTTGGGCAGTGACAATGCACCAAGTACACATGGATACCTGTACATGCATCTGTTTTGCCATAGACATCTACACTGCACTGTACAGCTGTTCAACATCCTGCCACGGATTGCCCGTGTTGCACATGTGATAGACATGGGACAATGGCTAGTCGGACATCATTCACAGGTAAGGTTATCGGCTATAGCATGTACGGGCTGGGTTTCCTAGCTGTATCCGACACCCATTACGCCACTGTGAGGGGCATCAGTGACACATTACTGATCCAGATAGATGATACTACATCTACCATACGGCCATCACACCATGTATGACAGGGATGATATGTGCAGCTATGTGGACAGGGCTGCATGGTATGGTGGGAGTATGTCACAGGTATGGCACAGGGATCTGTCCAGCATGTGGCCATCCTAGTCATAGGATGGTGGTTGTCCATGATGTATGTCTTTCAGATCAGACTATGGACATGTAGGATGTCTAACAGCATAGTGTGGCATATGTCCGTATGCAAGATGGATAGCATGCTGCATACTGGAGGTGAGTATTGTGGAGGCAGGTATCGGCCATCCACGCATGGGCACTACCCCTGGAGGGTGATGTGTATTCCAATATTGGTCACACAGGTGCTGTGTATGCCTGTCCAATGATCTCCGTGCTCATGGATACCACCCTGTCATGTCGTGGGTACCTCGGATGACTACCTAAAGGGCCAGGGAGAAGTCTCCAGCTCAGGGAGGTGTACTACACTACACCATCCCTAACACAGTGTCCATACTGTTGACCACAGCCTAGGTGTTTCTTAATGGGTACGGGGGTATTCCCCTAGTGGTGTCATTGCTGATATCATCCACCAGAATGTGCACATATATCACACACATCATACACACAGCCCATTCTGTATGTTGTTCGCAACACTGAGACAACTATTGCCCATAGGTCATGGCCATTCACATCCTCACATACACAGATGGCTGACATTTGTCTGTGTGGTATGGACTACAATGTGGGTGGGGTACAACACATTAACCATGGTTTACTGTAGCTGACACCGTGTGATATGCACATGTCACTGTAGCACCTTTAGTAGTTGTGAGTCTGTCAAAAGGCCACTAGTAGAACACTCCTGTGACATACAAAGGTATTTGTAGCCAAACATCCATACTGTCTTGTACATCTGTACTGCTAACATCTACATTGATAATGGTTCATGGACTTGCAGACCATACCCGGCAGTGTTCTGATGCGGTGCCACCAATCATGACTGTTGTCAACACTTGTGGGTTGATATTATCCAACACCCTATCTATAATGTATGGGCATGCTCGGCACTTATTCAGAGCTTCTTGGCACGTTATGAGCTACTGCTTAGTTTAGCACCTATTTCACACCAGTCCTCACAGGTACACTGTCTGTCCATACATTTCCAGCTTGCTAACTGTACAACAGCTGTCGTACACACATCACTCATATACCTCGTGAGACATGGTGGTTTATACGGCGTGTCTACCTGGCACGTACCACTTATATACAGGCATGTCCAACTGGCACGTACCAGTGCTATTGCCTGTCACTATGATGACTATGTTGTACATGTGGAAATAGAGCTATTCTCATGTACACAGTCAATGTACACCTCCCAACATACAACAGTACAGCCTGTGGGGGATGCACATATGCAGCCCTACTGGGGGTTATACTGTCACCAACCCTGACTGCACCTGACAGTCATGTGGGGATGTGCAACATTGACAATGCACTCCACAAATCACATAGTCCCACATGATCCCCATCACAGGCCACACATATGGAGAAACCTTGTACAGTACCCCTCCATACTCTGTGTGGGCACCAATGACAGCCCACATCGCCAAACACAACCACACCAACCTATAGCCCACAGACACGTGTGCCCATCACATACAGCCAATAAGGTGTTATAACATACACAACACACCTGTCTTAGGTGACTGTCGGCAGTCACACTGCTGTTCCACTCAGCAGGCTACACAAGGCGATAGTCACTTACATCCTGCTGTCAAGTAACTGGTTCTGCAACATAACCTATGCACACATGCCACAACTCAGCACGTACGATGTGACTCATCTTCCATGTTTGTGTGACTGAAGTTGTATCTCAGGGCACAGACTACGTGTGCAGGGACATGCAATAGTCCACCAGTGTTGTAGCCCTGATGGTGTGGTCCAAGCCCTGGGAAGCATTTTGCGGTCATCTGGACCTGTTACCACTGTACTACGAATGACTGTGTCACTCCCAACAGTTGTCCATGCTTCTGCTGTCATTCACAGGCATCTAGTATACGTCCACTTTGACAGACCCGGTCAAACAACATGATGCTGTGGCACAGTTGACCTGCACCTGTCAGCCCTGGGAGTACGGATCACATGTTGGACTCTTGCTGCTTTTATACTGCCTGTCTTGCACAGTGTCCAATAACAGTCACCACCAGAACGGGAACTGGCTAGCGAAGCATGTGGTCATGTCACACAATGCTTGACATCATCCTCTGTGATGCATGCAGGCAAGGCACACCTGATACTGCACCACTTCAATATCACTACAGTGACTGGGACCTGTCTCTTGGCTCTGCAGAGCACACCTGCAATGACTGATTATAGACAGACTGTACCTCTCAGGCACGTACCTGGACTGGCACACCCACAGCTGAGGTGTCCCCATATTCCACTATGTTGTACACACATCCCGGCTGGTTACTTAGCACAATGCATCACAGGTGCTCCACGTGCATATAACTGTGTCCGGAACTACTGCTGCTACTAATGTGAGACTGACAGTAACCCACACTTAACTGTGATAGCCGCACATGTACTGACACATTAGGTGTACGATGTGCGTGAGTCATAGCCTCCGCTCGGCTGGTTTGACCCATACACCACCTCCAACACCAACAGTATCCTTGACATGGACACTACCAACATGTGACTGCTGTTCCACACCTGGGGTTATCCCCTCATTGGTGGAATCCGAACATATGCTACTCACCCTTGTTAGCCACATACCGGCACCACACACTTCACGGCATACACAGTAGGTGAGTACTACAACACCAACTACAGATGTCGTATGACAGCGGTAGTTGTTGTCGTGACACACATGCAGGTGGACAATGCACATGCAAACACTGAGACATACCCCAGTGCACTTCATTAGCACGTACACGACAATATGGTTCATGCTATTCCACACAGAGCCATGATGGTACACACCAGATTACAGACGACACTCTGGGGGTGCGGTCCCACGGACATACTTTACAACAACAGATGGGGGCTGTTACACAGTGGTGTACATTTCCATGGGTGGGGTAACTCACTGGTCAGCCTCGGTAGGGCCACGGGATCCCTCATCACATACTCCATAACTAACTACGTACACATTACTGCGACACATTCCGAGATGTACCACAAGGCATTATGGTGGTATGTCAGTAGTCGTATGCACTACCCACATCTGCTCACACATACAACTGTCACTCTGGAACATGACAGTATCAGGTGATGTTGGCAACATGCTGTCTGATGGCTTCAATTCTAACATTACACCCTATCACTCCCTTCAGGGCCACATTCCTTGCAGGAACATTGCGGTGTACCTGCAGTCACACCTACACAGTACTGACCTGCACTCTATATGTCCTAGGACACAGGCCCCATGTCACCCTACAATATCCCAGGCTGTGATGTCCACAGACCTCTGAACAGCATGTCTCCCCACTGGGACACCATATTCAGTAATAGCCTTGTACCAGACATTGTGGCCCCTGACTGGCACACAGCAACAGTAGCACTCCACACAGGTGGTGCCACAATGCATGACTGGGACTATTGCCCTACACACCTCACTGGACTGTTATGCACGGCTATAGGGCACATCATCATGGACATCATTCGCTGAGTCTTTGTTGTGCTCCAGTCCTTTGATGCCAGCTGGGTTGGTCTTGTTGGGGCCACAGCATGCCTCCTACACCTGTTGAACACCTTTCATACAGTCGCCAGAGTAGTTGATGACGACACAGGGGTCCACACGGCCTGCATTGTCCTCTCGCTGCCATTCAGCACCATTCTCCATTCTGGTATTGACAACATACACATCCACCTGCACATCACAACATATGTCTCCGAATGTTATGCAAAGTGGCTAATGGACGGGACACACACACTGAGGGTGGCATACCATATCACATACTGCATTCCAGTTACACTTGGCATACCACAGTCCTCAGTCATGGGGCCCTCATGTTCGGTATATGCTTCGCTGAGGTACAGGCTACCACTGAGGGGACTTCCCTGCCTAGCTTTACAGACCACTGCATACCCAGTGCTGTTATTGCTCCACCAGCTGATACAGACCCCATCCATATGGGTGTCACTGTGACGAATACCGATATGAACATCATGGCCTCTACCTGCATGACACTTGGTATGAACATCACCTTTGCAGTACACCATCCACCCAATGGTTATCACATAGGTGTTAGTCCCCTACATACATGTCGCATTGTACGTGTTTGTAAGACACATGTATGTCGCACACACTCCTGTGATTACCACATTGCTACTGTAGCATGGATATCCTTCTACATGTCCACACATGTCTGTACTGGGTGTGTAGCTGGTACATAGGCACCCATTGTACCTCTGAACACCGGACTTATACACACATCCATGGGTACAACACCCCGCTTAGGGTGTACCTTACACAACAGCTTTACATAACTCAACATTAAAATGCCATGACGTTTATTGAGCTACGACTGTTAAAGTTTGCGGCTTATGTACAGACACCACGTCTGTACACATTTGCGGACTACATACTCATGGGTGACCTCTGCTGCAAAGACAGGGCCCATGTCTGAAAATATGTTTATGGATATACTCCGCATACACGACATACAAAATAGCCACTATGAGCATGATGCTCATGGATATGTGCACACACGTGACAGTGTGTGGCATGTGCTTGGGGGTTGCATTCCCAGACCGGACACTCACCATGCTTTGGGACATGATTCCTATGTACATCACGCATGGACAGTCAGTAGCAGTGTTCATGTGATACCTCGCTTGGTGGATGGTGGACACATGTACGCCAGGGATCACTGCAGTGGCTGTACTGTGCAGAGATGCAGGTTACACATGGCTCTTTTGTTCACAGGACACTACCCTAGAGAGGTGCCACTGGTGTGCACACTGTAGTTGTTGTTACACATAGACTTGCCAGACTGCATGGTACCCCACTATGAACCTGTGGAGCTATTACATGTCCTTTGTGCATGATTACTGGTATAGCCCTTCCAGTTAGATTAGCTGTCACGCTATTACAATATCCCGTGACTACAGGCCATATGTATACTGTTATTGTACACGCCAATCATGTTCATGTTTGTCTGTCACATCTCTTCTGCTATTCCAGTATGGGAGTAATGTTTGCATCCTTTGCAAATGCACAGAGTGGATTACATTATTTATTTCATCATAACTGTTTATACATATATTAATTACATACGACTCACATCACTATACGATACCTTTGTTATGCATCATATGCCTGTTCTCCTGTGTAGCACATCTGACATATCAATCTACTGTACTATACATTACACGTTTTACATGGTATCCCATAATTCAAAGCATACTTGCACAGAGGGTCCACCTTAGACATGTCATTGACGTTATATGCCCATACACATGCGTACTGTTACAGTATATCTACATATACTATCCCCCGCTATGGCACATACTTATTGGACATACCCTGCCACTGATGGCGGGTTGTATGACATTGTTCTGTTTAAAGCCATCATGTTGCATCCCTTGTGGTGTCTGTGCTGTTTACCTTGTGGCGCACTGCTAGACGCACATCTTCTACAAGCATTAGTACGTTCAGCAAGACATCACTACATAAATACCATTCCCCACTTTATGCATGGCGGACACTTTTAATTATTGCAAACCAGGCAATGCATACACTGACATAACTTAATACAGAACATACTATACATACAGTTAGTGTTCTACATACTTTGATATCGTTCTGGTGTTTCATCTCTATCTCGCTCTTCTGTATCACTCTTTCAACTGTTTTACGGTATGAGCATACAGTTTGCATATCTGGCAAGTCATCCTTATATACGTCTATACCTGCAACATGTGGTTTACTGCCGCCAATTGGTGGTCCGGTGTGACTAATTACATGCACTTCAGCTGTGCAGCTACTCCATTCGCCAATTACATGGCAACAGTGGGGTATAACTGAATTCTCCACTTGGGCGTTGGCCATTTGCCCTGCCTTCAGGGAGACAGCCTGTATTGTGTTTTGCTGTGTGTAATTGCAACTGCTATGTGTAGAGCCAAGTCTATTTTGGAGTCATGTCCCCCGTGGATTGTGTGTGACTGCTTGAGTATGTGGTTCTACCTGTGACTGTACCTGTCATCCCACCCGTCTGATAAAGGACTATTGCAAACACCTGTAACATCGCCGTTTGTTCTGTTATACGACGGATACAATTTTGCATGGCGCCTTTAAATGTGTCTCTCACAAGGTATGTTAACAGTCCAGTACATGTAATTGACTAACTAGATGTTTGGGCTGTGGTTACGGTCTGTATTGCTATTGTTTCCAGTGTGGGGGATGTAGGCGGGTGTACGTAGCATATATGGTTTTGTGGGGCTTGCATTTCTACGTAGTCCATATATATTTGTGTGGGCCCCTTCCCTAATTACAGTGCTATCACTTAATAGACTTCTGTTACGGGAATTTACTTTGGGCCGTTGTTAATTGGTTTCTATATGATATGCAGGTGAGGTTGATACTTCCATACCTCTGGATGTACGGCGATATGTGCAGGGATATTTGTAAATGACCGCTATCCCATGTATGTCTGTCCCAGATATTTGCAGTCATTGCAGTGGTGTTGGTGTCAGACCCTCTGTCACATGGCTTGCCACCTTTACATATGGCCATAGTTGGACACTTGTGGGTCACACAGTGGTGTTTACAGGCTGACATATGGCCACGGTCAGTACACAGGATAGCACATACTTTTATCCTCATTACATATCAATTTTTCTTGGTCCTTAACTACTTATTGGTTTGCATGTAACATTTCCGTTTCTTACATACAGGCATGAATATTTCCTGCAACTATTGCATAATATTTGGGACATACTAATATCCTAAACTCTTGGACAGTTGCCCTTTGTAATGTTTCATGTCAGGACACACCTGCCCAGGGGGGGCTGTCCCTCCCAATGTGGGACAGGTGTTTACTGCATGCCTACGGCTAGCTATACCCGCATCTACTGTAATCATCTACCTCTGAGTTGCCACCTACAGACACACGATGTGGACACACACACACACACACACACACACACACACACACACACACACACACACACACACACACACACACACACACACACACTTTAGTCACACGGGAACACACATGGCACCCTCAACACACACATACACAGGCTACATCACTCACAACCACAGTTGTACACGGTACCTACGTGGACTGCACCACCGCCAGCAGTGACTACATGTCCTTACTATCGTCATATTGCTCGCGGTTCTACTGTGTTCTTTCTGTCTTTCAGCCTCCTGGTTATGCGTGTTGGTGTGTGACACGTTCCATAGTTGGCGGTATCCTGTTTATTTGTACCTTAAAGGTGTTTTGAATGTCGTCGACCTATCAATATATTTGTAGATGTCAGTGACCCCTTGTATATCGACATATATCACACTATCGCCCTTTCTATCTGTATTATATATGTGTAGATATATATATATATATATATATATATATGTATATATATATCTATGTGTATATATATATATATATATATATATATATATATATATATATATATATATATATACATATCTCGGATAGGGGTAGTGACAGGCACGCTACACCTTTCATTGTGTGTTTGTCAGTGTCTACTGTGTTTCCTGGACTCCGCACATTTGTGTCTGTACCTATCACATTATACACCTGCCATAGGTTAAGATTACCTCCCATCCCACTTTGCGAGGGACAGTCCCTCTTTGTGCAGTTGTGTCCTGCGAAATATTTGTGAACATAGCAAATGTCCTGTGGCTTTGGGACAAACATATTCCCTATAGTTTATGTCATAGTTGCATAAAACACTTATTCTGTATCTGACCCACCTACATGTTACAGGACATGGAACACGTACCTGCGGTCATTACTAGAATAAGCTTTTTATCTATGCAAAACACTGACGTTCTGGTTTTCGTACTGGCCGGGTGTATGTGTCATCCTGCAGACATCTGGCGTATGTCCCACATTGGTCATTTGAACTGTGGCAACCCTACCATACGTACATCTTGCCTAGCAATAGTGTTGGGTGATTGTATACATGAATGCCTGTTCCACTCCTGGCAGTGGTCGTTTTACCCTTCAGAGCAGGTGCTATTTGTTCAGGGGTGACTAATGCTGGTGTCACCTGTTCTGTACATCATTAACCATGATATTTGCAGTGGTCGGTGATGCTTAGCCCTGTTTCACGCATATCCGTATAGTCATATTTAAACATCTCTTACCAGCTTTGGGCAATGCTTATTCCCGCTAACGTGTGTTACACATATTCTGATGACCTGCATCCGGAATGCATTACCCGTGCTGTTGGGATTACTTTACATCCCTTGCGGGACATGGGACCAGGAAAATGCCCGACAGTCACTGCATGTACCACTTGAACATCTGGGGGTTGTACACGAATTATGTCATTTTGTATGGCCAGTACACTATAGCAGTTACTCCACACTACACTCACATGGATAACTCCGTTAGTTTACAAACTGATGAGTCCAGTTAATGGTATGTCCATGTGATGTTTACTGGCTGTACTCCGGCATTGGGTATGTATATCACAATTAGCTACACCCAATAATTTGCTACACCTTCATACGGCCGTGGATGCAGCATGCCGGGGTGACTAATGCCTGTCATGGGTACATCCCCTGCCTTGACACAACATCCATGATTGCATTTTGTGGAGCCCCTCAGTAATGCAGCGGGTAATCCATGATGAGTGTGTGTAGGACAGTGCTTACACACATGTGCTCCCGCAATTGCCTCTGCTCCAGTAAGTGACAGTTGTTTACTCGATGTTGTGGCGACGGGAGTCACTGTTTGCCCCGTTTGGTGTTTTGCCTCTGACAATTGGGCATGTACCTACCGATGTACCTGAGAACCTATACACACAGCACCGACAGATGCTGATAGGCGCATCTACTGTTCAGGTGTTGACATTTCCATGTTCCAATGGGTGTTGCATGTATAATGTTTGAGGGCTGTCTATGCAGGATTCCACAGTGGGCCACCTATACATCACAATTTACAGGTAGTCGTGTTTGTGTGCCATCCATGTTACTGTGTGTGCAGGTGGGGAGGGGTGTCAGTTCGTGGGAGCCTACACTGTCAAGGTATGTGCTATACATTCCCTCTTTGCCAAGGCGTAGGCATATTGGGCACACCTCTGTCTGCCTACTGGGGCTGGCACAGTGTGTCCATGGTCTGGATCCCTCTGTGCCTGTGTTGGCCTTGGCAATTGCGGTGGGCTGTGAGGCCTTCCCCCATTTTGACCCTGCTGCAGCTGTTTCCGCAGGATCATATTATGTAGCATGGCACATACTATGAAGATGTGGGCACATGTGCCTGGAGAGTACTGCAAGGCTCCACCAGATGTGTCCAAGCACGGGAACCGTGATTTCAGCATCCAGAACACATGATCTATGATGATTCTGGTTTGTGCGTGTGCCTCATTATGGCGTTCTTGCATTGGTGTGTGTGCATTTCTGATGGGGGTCATCATCCATGGCTCCAGTGCATAGCCAGCATCCCCCATAAGGTGGCCTTGTCGGATGTCCCCCCTGACAAATACATGATACAGCTGTGAGGCATGCCAGATATGGGAGTCGTGATAGCTTCCAGGGCTGCCAGCACACACATCCATGATAATGCCCTGGGCATTGCACATGACCTGGCAGTTGATGGAGTGGAATCCCTTGCGGTTTATGTAGCACCTACCATACTCACCGGGTGGTGACTTGATTTGTATGTGCGTGCAGTCTATCGCACCCAGTACCTCCGGGTAGTTTGCCACATGGTGGAAGTGACGCATATTGCTGGCCAACTCCTCCTGAGTTCGGGGGAAGTATATATGCTCATTGGCATGTGGTAACATGGCATCCAGGAACTGGGGTAGTACCCTGGATGCCGATGCCTGTGAGATCCCCATTATATCTCCAGTTGGCCTTTGAAAGGTACCTGTGGCTAGTATTCGCAAGCTTACACATACCTTCGTGTCCACTGGGATGGGTTCCCCTCTGTTGTTTCTGGTTCTCAGGCATGGCCGACACAGCTCTACTATTTGCTGTAAGATGTCCTTGTCCACCCTGTAACGCTCTACTATCTCCAGATCATGTAGCCCCTGGTAGGTTACCCTTGGTCTGAACACTCTTCTCCTCCTCCGAGGCCTACGGTGGTTGTCGGCATCATCCTCCACAACACCGTTGGTCTGTAACACATGCTGATGAATCACAGCTATGGCAGCTCCCAACATGTACATTTTAAAAGTTCCCCATCTGTTTACACCTATGGTGCGGTGTTTGGGAATACACAGGTGTGTGTTGGGTGCTTTCACACTTTATACTGTTTTGCTGTGAACACTGCTGATGTCATAGGGTGTGTATGTATGATCGTGGCTACAGGGTATCTTCTCTGTTTTATTAATGGAACCACTATTGCGCTGCCTTTGGTGTTGCATTACATTTGGATGCTGTGAATTACCTCCTGCCCTTCCGTTTACATTTGTGCACGTTACACCTACCATTTGCTGGCATGCATCCAGCTGCCTGCTTTCATTTGTACTTTCCTAGACCTGGCTTATCTTGCGTAATGTGTGCTATTGCCGATCTACTGTGGGTTTGCTTTGCTCTGCTATGACAGTTCTCCTATCTTTGCATTCCAAGTCCTCCCCTCCTTTTTTTGCAATCCTATGCCTCCCCTATCCTGTTTTGCAGGTTTCTGCATGCAGGCTTGTCTACTGCCGTCAATTGGCCGCCGTGAGTTGATTGGTGTTAATTGCTCATTAGTATGCCAATTACCCTGTTTTGGCATTTCCTTCTTTTCTTCCCCTGACCTTCCTGTTTGTGCTATTGTTCGCGGTGTGTGCATCCGCTTACCGGGTTTCAGGCACGATTTCATCCCCGTACACATGCGCTTTCAGGCACCATGTGTGCTCTCAGCTAAACAGTTCTATACCTTCCTCCCCACCCCTGTCCTGCAGCTTTGCTTAGCAACGGCCAGGTCAGATTTGCATTGCTCCAATGTGCTTACTGATATGGTGGCACACCCCTCTGCTGATGTCATGTATCACCTCTGATACACTCCTCGGTGTTATAGCACTGCGCCGTGAGGTACATCCTTAATCCGGCGGGGCGTTTGCGATTCAGTATTACCTGCCTCATTTGCATGGCATTGACTACTAATTCATAGTTACAGCGCCGAACACTATCGTGGGCCCTTGGCAACCCTTGCGCCTTGCTTGTGGTGTGCCATGCCTACCATTGCATATTATGGTGCAATCCTGATTTGTCTTTCATTGCGATTTTATGACATTTGTATATATTTCCTTTGTATTCCTGTTTGCACACACATGCCCTGCGGTTGTACTGTGCATTACTGTGGACATGACATTAAATGTTGTTTTTTAGGTGTTGTACATCTTTTCTTGTGCCGTTGGCTGTGTATTTCGCCATTGGCATATGTTAACTTTGTAATACATGAGTCTGGTCCACTTCCATAACTTCGATGTTCTGTTTGGGAAAATGTAAACCATGTTTTTTTGGTTTACATTTCCATGGGCTTGCACTACGCCTGCACCACTTCGTGAATCGCTGTATGCCTTCATTAGCATGGTGTGACACTGCGCATGGGGTGATTTGCATACCTATGCTGAGGGCTGCGTAGATCTGGCGTATGCCGGTAGTGCACGTGGAGTTGGTTCGTTCCTGAATCGCTCGGCGGACATATTTGGCATTGTCCCGCATACGCTACACCTGCGCCTGGTGCAGGCTTCATGAATCCAGGGGTTGGTCTTTTCTTCTTTTTTATATTGAAATTGTAGCAAATGAATAAACAAAGAATATACACGCAAACGACCATTACAAATGTTTTTCCTGCAGTCAGAGAGACAGTATAACTCCAGAAAATTGCATTTTCTTTTTTTTAAACACCTTTATTGAATTATTATTTGTGACATATGCACATTTATACTTATATAAAGGTAATCAAACTGTATTAACAAGTTCATGTTTGCAAACGTTATACTTCACATATATTGTTATATATCATAGAACCTAAGGAACATTACATACATTATTTAATTCCTGCCCTTTTTTTAAACAAAAAATTTCTTTATTACACCATCACTTACAACATTGGCAATTGTACATTCATATAAATAAAAACAAACCACACCGACAATTGCATTTTGATCCACTTTAATTGGGAATTTATGGTAAAATAAAATAAAGGAGACACAACTCTGAACAACCAATTTACTATCTCATGACAGCTGTCTTAAAAAGACACGAGTCAAAGACTAATGAATATCATGACTTTTATTTATTCATTTATTTTATTTTACATTTGTTTACCAGGGAGGTCCGTTTTCAGCTGAGGCCTGGGAAGAAACTCACCAGAACAATTGCTAACATACTACACATAAGATATTTACACATTCAGTTATAAAAATATAGCAGACAATAACATATGATTGCATAAGATATTTACATAAGCATAGAGATTTAGATATACAGTTAAAAGTATAGCAGGTAGTAACATATGATGGTTGTTCATACAGTATGTTTAGTAGAGATAATCTTGAAGATGTACTGAAGATAAGACAAGAAAGGAAAAACTAAAAAAGGAGAATATAGACAAGTTCATATGAGGTGCATTGACATTTTAAGGGAAAGCTTCTTCACTTTGGTCTAGGGGAAAGTTAATGGGTATAGATGGGGCAGTGGGGAGTAGGTGGCAGTGAGTTGGTAAGTAATGTGTGATAATACATAGTGCATCTGTGGGAGTTTTAAAGAGGTTGGATAGTGAGTGGGGGAAAGGAGTTAGAATATGTCAGTCAGGTGCTAGGCAGCTGCATGTCCAGGAGTTGTTTAGGTGGAAAATAAGCTGTTTTTTGAAGATGGTTTTATTAAGTTACACCCTGATTTGTAGTGGTAGGGAGTTCCAAGTCTTTTCAATGTTGCTAGAATACAGGGAGTAACCAGAGCTGTAATGTCTTTTGGAGATTGCGATTAGTACCTTCTTAGTGGATTTAAGTTCTCGGTTATTGGAGTAGAGGGTGATCAGGTCTTGTAAGGCTGGAGTTTTGTCAGGTTTGGAACAGTATTTGGTGAGCTAGAAAAAGTTGATTTAGAGCTAAGGTGTTAGGGAGTTCAAGCCAGGAAAGCTGTTTTAAGGCCTAACAGTGGTGGGTGCGGTAGGAAGAATTTGTGGCGAATTTTGCTATTTAGTTGTAGCATACTGATAACTTGTTTAAATCACTCTTGTTTAGATTAATTAGGACAGGAGAAGCACACAGTAAGGTAGAGAGAAGATGCATATGAGCTGGGGTAACTTTACTGTTGCTGGTTAGGAAGGTTTTACATCCGTAAAGAGTACCTAGTTATTTGTTGATTTTGATTATTGTATGAGCTATGCGTTTGTCAGATTTCATATTATTGTCAATAATGAACCCTAGTAATATGGTTTGTGTGACAGGGGAGATAGGGGTATTATCTAATGCAGAAAGAGAGAATGGGGGAGTAGGTGCTGCTGCTGCTTTGGGAGGATGAAAGAGCATAAGTTGGGTCTTTTTAGGATTTAGTATTAGCTGGGAGTTTGTTAGCCAGGTTTCAATGGATATAAAGGCTTCTTGGGTCTTGATCTGAAGTTGTTGGAGGATAGGGGCAGAGCAGATTAAGGTGGAGTCATCAGTGTATTGAACCAGGTTTGCTAGAGAGGTGGCTTTGTGAAGATTATTTCTAAATATAGTGAAAAGTAGGGGTCCGAGGATTGATCCTTGGGGTACACCTAGTTTTACCAGAAGTAGGGGGGGATAGGGAGCTTTTCCACTGAACAGCTTGTTGGCATTGGGAGAGAAAGTCCTGAAACCATAATAGAGTGGGGGTAGTTAGTTTTAATTCTGAGAGTGATGCTATTAGTTTTGTATGGGAGACTGTATCAAACACCTTTGATAAGTCAAGGAAAACTGCAGACACTAGTTGGCCGTTGTTACATTGCATATTTACTAGGTAGTGCTATGGTTGGGGCGGAATCCATGTTGAGTTTTGGCAAGAAGATTGTTGGAGAGGAGATGTGTTAGGACTTGTGTGTGGATACATTTTTCCATTATTTTAGCTAGCGGGGAAAGTATAGGTATAGGACGGTAGTTTGTTAGGTCAGTGTAGTTGCCCCCTTTGTGAACTGGTATAATGTAGGAGATTTTCCAATGAAGTGGCACCTTTTGTTCTGAGATTGATCTGTTAATGATTATAGAAACTGGGTATGAAATGGTTTTGGCAGCTATATGTAGGAATTTGGCGGGTAGTTTGTCTACTGCTAAGGTGGTGGGTTTAAGTTTGGTTAGATGTCTATAGATGGTGTAAGTTAGTACAGGTTGAAGGGTGAAGGAGTTGGCATTATTTGATGGGTTGTATAGTGGGGGTTGAGGAGAATGGGTCTGTTGACAATTTTAATATAGAGTTGGTAAAGAACTCATTGAATTGGGTGGCTGTTTTTATAGAGGTGGTGTCTATATTCTGATGAGGAGTTGGTGATTTACCTGGTTGGAGAATACTTTTATAGCGGGCCAGAACTTTTGTGGTTGGTAATATGCTTAGTTTGAATTTCACTATAGTATTTTTGTTTGTCTAGTCTGATTTGTTTTTTTTTTATAGTGTTTCTCAGTTTTAAGAATGTTTTCCTATTAGGAATACTTTTGTTTTTGCGCCAGGTGTCCCATGCTTTGTCCCTTTGTTTCATAAGTTGCCTAATGCTCTTGGCAAGACATGGGGCATAGATGGTTTTAGTGCGGATCTGTCTTGGTGGAGCAAGTTGGTTGAGGAGGCCTAAGAAGGTAGTGTTGAAATACTCAACTGCTTCATCTAAAGGAAGTGTTAAAAGAGGGGACCAGTTAGAGTGTTTAAGGGTTGTATTAAGGTCGTCAGCCCTGAAGTTTTTAGTATATCTGATGTGTTTAAGAGAGCTAGTTCTAGTGAGTTTAGTTTGGTCTCTGCTGAAGAAGGTTGGGAGGTGGTCGCTTAGAATGTCAGGTAGTGTACCAAAATTATGGGTGGAAGAAGGCGATTGGTGAGAATCCAGTCTATTATTGATTCTTTTTTTGAGGTTTTGTTTACCTCAAACCTCAAAATGCATGCACTTGAGGCACTCCTCAGTATGGAGAAAATCGATATATGTGCTGTAACAGAGACTTTAAAGCTCCAGAGAACACATCAGCACTACCAGGCTACAACTCATACCATACATTTCGGTCATAAAACCCAGACCGAAATACAAAAGGTGGGGGCATAGCCATATTCATCAAGGATACCCACACCTCCAGGTTAGTGGCACAGCACGATGCTTCAGAGATCATCCACGTGCAACTGACAATGGGCAAAACTGCAATTCAAATTGTAGCTTGCTACAGATCACCCACCATATCTCAGGATCCCCATTCTGCATTTCTGGAAACACTGGGAAACATAAAGGTCCTACCAAACATCCTAATATTGGGTGATTTCAATTACCCAAACATTAATTGGGAGAACTACTCAAGTACTAACTGTCTTGCCCAACATTTCCTAGAATTTATAAACTCAAATGCCCGGAATCAACTGGTCAACACTGCCAACAGAGGTGACAACATATTGGACCTAGTCATCACCAACATGGGCGACTGGTGTTCCACACCAGAGGTCAACCCCTCACTGGTTAGATCTGACCATAAACAAATCACTCTGGATATCCACATTCTGTCCCCACTCTCAGATAAGGAAACAACCATGAAAAGCTTTTCAAAAGCAAACTTCACGTTACTTAAAATTGAGGTGGAAAGTTTCAAAGCCTCCATGCTAAAGGATAACCCTGTCCAAGCTGCAAAATCCTTTACTAATGCATTCTATGGGCACCTACAAGAATGAATGGATCATGCTATCCCAAACAAAACCAAGACTCATTCCTCCAAGAAAACGAAACCAGTCTGGTGGACCCCTGCCATAAACAAGCTATGCAATAGAAGGAGGAAACTAGTTCAGAAAAGAGTAAAATCCCAAGAAGGGAAGACATCCCTGATCAGTATCAGCAAGAAACTACAATTCCTCATAAAATCATCCAATGCGAGCTTCGAAAGAAAAATTGCCAAGGACTCAAAAGATAATCACAAGGCATTCTTTAGCTATATCAAGAATCTAAGTGGCAATGCTCAGATCTGCTCGGAGTTAGTGCAGAATGGCACAAAATACACTGAACCGACCGATATTGCAAACATTCTGGCAGACAGGTTCAGTGCAAACTTCAACCCCTTGCAACCCCAAAAGGGCCCATAACCATACCAGAAGAATGTAGTGCCCCTGAAATCAGCCCTCTCCAAAGCCAAAAACACAGCATCAGTGGGACCGGACGGTGTCCCAGGCTGCATCCTACACAAGCTCAAAGACGAACTAACCCCTCACCTAAACACACTGTTCAAACTCAGCCTCTCCACAGGCTATGTACCCATAGAGTGGTGCACAGCAACGGTTATTCTGCTCCACAAAGGTGGAGCCACAACAGACCCCGTGAACTATCGCCCTATAAGTCTGACTAGCTTGGTCTGCAAGGCTATGGAGCACATCATCATTAACAGAGACATTGGGAAACTCAAAACACTGGACCCTACCCAGTTGGGTTTTGTTAAGGGCAGATCATGCCTCCTAAACCTGGTGGACTTCTTTGAGCCAGTTACCAAGGCTATAGATGAGGGAAAGGTGGTACACACAGCCTACCTAGACCTCACAAAAGCCTTCAACACCATTCCCATTCTGGTATTATAGACAAGCTCACCAGCCTGAACATAAACTCCTACGTCACAAGATGGGTTGCCAACTGGCTCACAGACAGAACCCACATGGTGAGAGTTGCGGGAGCTTGGTCCGACCCTAAACTGGTTACGAGTGGCGTTCCTCAGGGCTCAGTCCTAGGACCCCACCTGTTCGGCATATACTTCTCAGAGGTACAGGCAAGCACAGGAGGACTATGGCTGACCAAGTTCGCAGACTGCAAACTAAGGGCTTTAACTGACTCTCCGGCTGACACAGACATCCCCCAAAAGGGTCTCACTGAGATGGATACCTGGTGTCAAAATCATGGCCTCAAGCTAAATGCCAAAAAGTGCATAGTCTTCGCCTTTGGAAAAAACAAAGTACCCACAAACTGTTACATAGGTGGTCCCCTAAATACAGAAGATGTAATAGAAGATCTGGGGACCCAAGTAGATAGTAATCTCTCCTTTGATAATCACATTGCCAAAGTGGTTAGAAAATTCTTCTATGTGGCCCACCTAATCACAAAAGGGTTCACATCCAGATTAAAAGAGGTCATTGTGCCCCTCTACTCATCAGACCCATCACAGAGTACAATGCCCCATTTGGGATGTACCTTACAAGACACCTGCAACAGCGGGAAAGACCACAGAAGTACCTCAACAAAAGGATCACTGGCCTTAAACAGATGCTCTATGCAGCTTAACTGAAGAAACTCCAGCTGTACTCGGTTGCATACCGCCTACTCAGAAGTGATCTCTGCTTGACATACAAGGTCATGTCCAACCCAGAATTGAAGGACATGCTCCACCTAAAGAAAACCATATCCCCTTGAGCCACACGCTCTAGGGATCTAAACCTCATCACAACAATAAATAGGACGTGCTGGAGGGATAGATTACTGTCCCAGAGACTTCCCATGCTTTGGAACAAGATTCCAATCTACATTAGGCAGAGTTCCTCACTAACACTCTTCAAGAGAAACCTTGATCAGTGGATGGGAAACAGAAAGTTTACCTGGGGATCACTTCAGTGGCTCTGCTGGACAGAGGCACAGGGAACTAATCTAAGGGGGTGGCGAAAGCCAACACATTCTGGCTAGGCTTATAAATGCCTTCAGGCAGATAACCTAGTACCTACCTATGAACCTATGAACCTAGTAGGGATTTGTGAGAATCCATAAAGATTAATATTATTTAAGTGGTGGGGTGATTTAAGTGAGGTCCAATCAATATTGAAGTCACCTAGTATAATGGTTTCATAGGGGAGGGTTTCTGATGTCCATTGGAGAAGAGATTCTAGAGTTTTGATGTTATCTCCTGGGGGGGGGGGGGAGATATATGATCCTAACATATTTAGCTGTTTCTGTGTATTTAGTCTTACCTTAGCAAGTAGGATCTTTGCATTATTAAATGCAGGGATTTCTATGTTAAATAGTTCAACATTGATGTTGTTCTGATATAGGAGAGCAACTCCACCTCCTCTTTTAGCTGTACAGTCTTTTCGTAGTATGCTATAACCAGGGGTTTGTACTTCTTCATTTTTAATGTATGGTCTAAGCCATGTTTCTGTGAGGAAGATAATGTCAGGTAAGTATAATGCTATGGTTGCATGGAGCTCAATGGTTTTGCTAAGGATGATTCTTATGTTATGATTTATTATTAGAATATCGGATTTTCCCTTAAGTAGGTTCTAGACTTATTCTGATGATTTGTAGGACTTGTTATTGGACCTGGGTTGCGGTTGATATCACCACTGCATAGTAGGTGAGAGGCAATATTTATTATGGTATGTAGGTATTTGGAGAAGGCTAAATCACATTGTATGGATACCCTAGATTTGCTTTGATAATGCAGGAGTTTGTATGGGGTGTTGGTCATAGGTGGTGTGGTTAAAGAATGAGGGTGAGATGAGTAAGGGGTAGTTAATGAATGTTGGAGGTGAGGTTGTGGTGGGGTGACGTATGTTGGGAATTGTAATGTTCAAGTATGGTGAGGTTAGATGGGCTGTGGGAGGTACTAGGGTAGTGTGTGTAATATGAGAGCAAAGGAGGGGGAGGGGTGGTGGAGGTTTGTGTAATTGGCTGAGGGACAGGGGTTAGGTGTGGGTGTGGTAAGGTTAGGTATAAAGCAAATGAGCTAGGGTTGGATGGAAATGGAGGTAGGGTAGGGGAATGGAACAGGCCTGGTTATCTTGATGGGCTTTAGAATAGATGGTCTTGCTTTATTTTGTATAATTACTCATATACCTAGGTTAATGTAGAGGGATGGAGATGACACAAAGTGTGGTCTTTTTAAATTATAACAACATACTTGAGAGATAATATACTGCTAAACTGATGTTCATTTTTACTTATATATTAGGTTTTAAAGCAACTAATGAAAATAATGTGGCAGGACACAATGAATCATTAGATGACTTAGACAAAGAGAGAGGGCAATAGTATCCCTCGGTATTTGTATTCAGTATTGATATATATATATATATATATATATATATATATATATATATATATATATATATATATATAGAGGATACTGCATTTTTTATATGTGTGATTTGTAAGCTAAGAATCTGCCAATTTTATTAACCCAACTGTCAATTATAGTGACATTAACATCTTACTGCACTGTTTTGACAGAGTAATTCACTCTTTCACTCTTTCTGCTTTTCCCTAATATTCACTACCCCTCCATTAATTGCTCTCTTGTAGAGCTTTTAATATTTTTACCACCTTAGGCTCACTATCATATTTTCATTACATCTCTCTTTTATTTTACAGTAGTCAACTACACGGAAACGTGACCTCAACCCTCCCCCACCCTGAATATACCTGGCTGAAATTCTATCTACTGACCTTCAAAGTGATAAAACGATTGCTGTCTAGCCAAGGACAGGAGAAAACCAACAAAAATAGAAAAACACCATCACAAGCTTTATGTACATGTCCCAATTGCTTCTTCTTCATCTGGTGTTAAAAGCTTTTGGTTTTGTGCAAATTAATCTCGGCTGTGGTGTGCACATGACTTTCTTAGTTCACTAACCCCCCCCCCCATCACCACCACCTTTCTTCCACCCCCACTGAGTATGCATCTCTGTCCCTAGTCTCTGTATCACTTTGGCACCTAACTCACTTCAGGAAAGTGTGATAAAGGCCAAGACTTTGCTGCATTTGTCCTCTCTTTTCTAAACCAAGGGTTCACTTCATACATTATCAACATCTGGTTTTACTCACCTACTTTCTCCACTCTAGTCCCAAGGAGGTAACAAACTCCCATTTCAGCTTTTTGAGGTTTGTTCAGTGGACAATATATGGTTTCCATTCTACCAAACCTATCTCATGCAGCACTGTTGGCTTTTAACATATATTAGTTCCTACAAATTTAACAATACCTGTGGAGATAGTTTTTTTTCTCAGTTTTGTCTCTGAGATTCACGGCTGCTTGCAGGCCAGTGCATCCTGCTCCATTCACCCTCCACTTCACTCCAGCCTCACTCCGCTCACCTATCCTACCCCCATTCCCACCCACCCTCATTCCCTAGATTTCTATCTAAAAAATACACACCCTTCTACCTCCAGCCAATACAACACCTGCCTCAATTCGCTCCCCTTCCCCTCACCTCCACACCACACCTTTTTAACCATCCACTATGTCCCACCTTAATTCCTTGCTAGCCAATACTCTCCTACTCCACCTACTATACCTCTTGCTTAGCTCCACTTCCCTCCACTCATGTACCATCATTCAACTTCAATCAACTACTCTCCCTCTATCCTCCTCCAACAGCCACACCCACACATATGCAGCCATTAGCTCACAGCTCTACAACTCAACTACCTTTCTTCTCCTACCTTTCAAACATTTACCCATACATAGGACTTACCCTTCAACTCACAGATATGTAAAACTTACCAGTAAATTCAGACAACTCACTCTATACAATATAACACAAATTAAACTCAAGGCTGACATCCACCCAACCCAGGCCCTCTCACCCACACCCCTCATTACCCATCCATTTCCCCACCCAGCCCTCCACCAATCTCTCCCCAACATACTACTAATCACCACCCTCTTCCCCCACTTCCAAAGACCAACAACACAGACATAGCCTTTCTAAACTTTAACCTCTGTAGTATCATAAATAAAATTACTGAATTCCATGCGACCCTTAACTCCTACTTACCTGACATTGCAGCAATAACCAAAACCTAGCTAAAGCCCCACATCAAAGCCAAGGAAATTATTACAAATGGATATAACATAATTAGATTAGACAAACCAAACAAAAGGGGTGGTGGTGTCGCTACTATGTATAAAGACACACTCAAACTGGAACTATTAAACTGTGCCCCTACTGACCTACCTAACTCTAAAATCCTAACAACACACCTAGTAATAAACCCTAACAACTCTATTATTATCATAACCACCTACCTCCCCTGGCAACAACCTACCCATAATTGAGAATATTTTCACCTGGGCATGAACTAATTTCAGCCAGGAAACCATTATCCTGGGTGATTTTAACCTGGACTGGCATTCCTGAAGCACCAACAGCACCTCAAATTTCCTAAATCTCTTCAATTTCACCCAAACTATATCCTGTCCAACCCAGCTAGATAAACACTCTAAAAATCAGTCCACACTAGATTGTATACTAACAAACTCAATCTAGGTTATTTAGCAGGCTGCCTTTCAGACTCCCTCAGTGACCACTCACCTACCTTCCTGCACAGAAAATGAGCTCAGACACAAACCAACACAATATATAAATTTATCAGGAACAAAAAAACTTTTCCCCCTTCACTTTCAACCATCTTCTTCAGCAAAGTAACTGGCCACCTCTTAGAAACCTCCCACTTGATCAGGCAGTCCTTTACTTCAACAATACCTTTCTTAAAATACTCAACAATCTAGCACCCACAAGTAAAATAAGAGCAAAAACTAGGCACATACCTTGGCTATCTAAAGATACCCTAGCACTGCTGAAGCAAAGATACAGGGCATGGTCCACTTACCACACTACCAAAAATAACATACCACACAACATATCAGCAGCTACATAACCAGACTAAGAGACAGATAAAAATAGACAAGCAAAACTATTTCATTTCAGATTAGCAAACCCACCAATTTAACCCTAGAAATTTTGGCAAAACATTAACAATCTTCTCAATCCAGGCTATACCCCTAACCCCCCCAACTCCAAGGTTTCAGAACCAATAGTCACAATATTTAATACCCACTTCATTAACTCAATCACATCTCTTCCTGGTAATCCAACTAATCAACCTCTCACTGTACTGTTTCTGTCTTCTGACTCCTCCATCCCGTTCTCTTTCACCCCAGTGCAAACAAACTACATAAAATCTCTCCTTTCCAAACTCAAACCCTGCTGTCTAGCAGCTGATAAATTACTTAATAAATTCCTTAAAGTTGCTGCCCCCTCAATTACCTATCCCATTTCAGTCATAATCAGCCATTCTGTCTCTGAACAATATATATCCCATCTATGGAAAATATCCCACATCATTCCCCTACAAAAAGGCGGCCCCTCTAAGGATCTAACTACCATCCCATAGCCATACTCTCCCCTCTAGCCAAAATCTTAAAAAAATGCATTCACTTCCAATTCCTTGCCCACCTCACAAACTCCTTTCCCCCACACAACACAGCTTTAGGCCAAAACATATTACCAGTACTGCCCTGCTATCTTTCACAAACACCATTCATTCATTATAAATAAGAGGCCAAATGGTCTCCTCCATATTCCTTGACATGTCAAAAGCCTTTGACAATGTCTCTTACTAAATACGCTATCATCCCATGGTCTCAACACAACAGCCTTGTCCTGGTTCCATAGTTATCTCTCTAACCATCATCAAGCCACCAAATGGGAGAACACCCTGTTCCCCCTTCTACCCATCACTGTTGGTGTACCCCAAGGATCCATACTTAGCCCCTTTCTCTTTACAGTTTTTACTAACAACCTCAGCTCTTCAACCCAAATAGCCTCCATAGTCCAATACCGACAACTCTACATTAATCTGCACAGCCCCCACCCCCCCCAGGACCTACAAATAAAAATGGAAATATCTTTCCAGGACATAGAAAACTACCTCATTAGCCATCAACTCATACTTAACCCCAACAAAACCAAGTTAATTGTCTTCAATTACAATAAACCCAAAATATGTCTGACTCCACTTTCTATCCTTTCCACAAATGGAACCAAAATAGATCCCACCAGCCAAGCCAAATATCTAGGTATCACAATTGATGATAACCTAAGGTTTGACACCCACATCTCCCTCACCATCAGAAATGTCCACCCCAAACTTGGCACCCTTTACAGAATTAAACCTTACCTTACAGACAATGCCAGACTAGCCACTGCCCGCACACATCTACTCTCTACCATCCTCTATGGTTCCCTAGTATTTACAAACATTGGCAAAAAAAGCAGCCATGAAAACACTGAAACGTACAAACATTCATAAATCTGACCTAAATAATCTTGAATCATGCTACAACAAAATCGCCAAGTTTGCCACAGGCCACCCTTACAGAACTCACCACTGATCTGTACTCTTCCCAACTTAAATGGTTAGAACTACCAAACCTTCTAACATTTAACCAACTGTCCATAGCCCACAATATAATTCACAAACATAACAACTGCCCGGCACTCACCAATCTAGTCCAACCTAACAGCAATCCTAGAGCTCTAAGATCCTCAAATAAACTATTGTTAAAGATTACCCAAGCCCACAACACACAGGGCACCGCCCTTTTTTTCCCATAAAATTGCCAAACTGTGGAACACACTTCCTCAACCTATTGCTAAAAACCCAGCATTCATGATTTTATAAACCTCCTTAAGGAACATCTAGCAAAACACTGGCTCTGCTCCTGCCATACTCCTGGTTAAGATACCCACTACTCCCTTACATTACCCTAAACTAGCTCATTCTCACAGCTATAACTATTAACTGCTGAAGGCTATCTTGACTCTACACTCAGTTTCACTTAGCAATGTATACACATATATTGCTTTGTCTTTAACTGTTATGTAGACTGCATTTCTCTATCTTGCAATTACTGTATCACACTGTTCTCACTATTAATTAATGTGGGTAGTTTTTATCACAGCTGTGCCATTTTTTGTTAAATTTGTTAATTTATTTATTAATTATTTGCTAATTATTGTTATATAACTAATTTCTTTACTGACTTGTACATTGTTGATTAATACATGTCCAAGTTGATTGTTTAATACTGTCTATTTGTATGCATGGAGCTTTTCTCTCTGGGCCTCCACTGAAAATAGGCCTCATGCCCAGTCGGACATTACCCGGTAAACAAACAAACAAAATAAATAAATAAATAATTGCATATTCTGATAATAGTATTGCATGGTATGTAATAATGCACATTTTGTATTTGTGGGTATTGATGCTGTTGTAGGGGTGGGGCTGACTGTTAAGTCCAAGCATACTGTTTTAGGTAGAAAAGAAAAGTTATGGATAGTTAATTTGGGAGCCATGCGTAGTCCAGGGCTCAGTAAATATTTTTAATGATTAACTTAAATTTGTGATTGTAATAAATGTATCTATAACTTTTTTTTTGGGGGGGGGGGTTATAAATTTATAATTTAATGTGTTAAAAGTGGTTCTATGTGTTGTATGTAAAGCTCATCACAGAATGATATTATGGTATATATCTATGAGAGATATATCAGTTTCTCCAACATGTTTTGTTAATGTCACAGGCTAAGTTGAGATCCCTGGAGGAGTAAGTGACTATTCTCCCATTTGATTTGTGGATGTGCAGCATTTCCATTAGTGCAGAATCAGAGACTACTCTGTAGACCAGGCATGGGTCACCTGTCAGCAGTCTGTATGATACAGATTACAGTGTCAGGGCTTGCAGTTTCTTCATGTAAGTTACGTTTTGGAGGC
This sequence comes from Protopterus annectens, assembly GCF_019279795.1. Lineage (NCBI taxonomy): Eukaryota > Metazoa > Chordata > Ceratodontiformes > Protopteridae > Protopterus > Protopterus annectens. Next base: position 405,190,627 of record NC_056734.1, on the reverse strand, counting down.
CCTGGATTCTTTTAGTTAGAAACTTCTGTGGTCTCTCTAGTTGCAGGTGCCTGGTGAGATGCATACAGAAGGGAGCATTGTACTCAATTAATTGTCTGATAAGGGTTGAGTACAGTGGGATTATGACCTCCTTAGTCTTGAATGCGATGCCCTTATTTATGAGATGTGCAATGTAGAAGGCTTTCCTTGTCACTATGGACACACAGTGATCAAAGTTTAGATTGCTATCAACCTGTGTTCCCAAGTCTCACATCACTAGGTTTGAGCTTAGAGGGGTGCTATCTGTATCATAACTAGCAGGGGCTACTTCTTTGCCAAAGGGAATAATGAGGATTTTTTTTTTACATTTAGTTTTAGTCCATGACTTTGGCACCAATCACTTGTCTCCATCAGACTCTTCTGTAATATGTTTACATCATTGTGGGACTCAGTGATTGCACCCAGTTTACAGTCATCTGCAAACTTGGTAAGTCACAGGCCATCTACTTTCACCTGGACCCCAGAAAAATAGATTCCAAGCAGTAGTGAGCCAAGCACAGATTCTTGTGGTACCCCACTGGTAACTGGTCTACTGGTGGAGGTGGACTTCCCAACTTTGGCAATGTGCGTTCTATTGGTGAGCCAGTTGACTACCCATCTAGTGACTTATGCATTATTCCCCAGCTGGGAGAATTTCTCAATGATCCCTGAATGGTGGATTGTGTCAAAAGCCCTGGCTAAATCAAAATAGGTGGTATGTACTGATTTGCCCTCATCCAGGGCTTTGGTGACATTCTCAAAGAAGTCCACCAGGTTTAATAAGCAAGATCTACCCTTGAAACCAAGCTGGGTTGGGTCAAGAGTTTGAAGGTCGCCTGTGTCCTTGTTGATAAGATCCATGATGATTCTTTCCTTGGCCTTGCAGATAAGGCTGATTAGGATTGTGGGTCGATAGTTTCCTGGGTCAGTTAATGGACCCCCTTTGTGCAAGGGGATTACTGCTGTTGCTCTTCAGTCTTCTGGAACAAAGCCAGTGCTCAGACTGAGGTTAAAGAGGATGCCAAGTGGTTCCATTAGGTCTTGTTTTAGATTGTTTAGTAAGCAACTTGGGATGTTAATTGGTCCATGGAGGCCATGTTTTTGGCCTTGAAGAGTGCTTGTATGACCTGTATTTTGGAGATATACGGTAGAGCACTGGTGTAAGGAATGCTTTCATGTATGGCTGGTGGGGACAGGAGGGTGAAGTTATTGCCAAATCTGTCAGCTAGTACGTTGGATATTTCCTCAGGTTCAATGTGAGTGGTACCATCCACTATAAGTTTGGTACACAGCTGGGCATTCCCTTTCAGGTTTTAGATGTACCTAAAGAATACCTTATGGTTGTCTTTAGTGAGGGATACTGATTTAGTCTTGTAACTAGCCTTAGAGGACTTTACAAGATATCCAAATTGCTTGTTCAAGCTGTGGAGGGTATTCTTCCTCTGTTGAGTAAGTTCCCTCTTGCTCTTAGATAACAGTTTCTTTTTTTTTTTGTTATATAACTTTTTTATACTTGCAGTCCACCAAGATGGCTTGCTTTTTCAGGAGGACCTGATTTTAGTCCTTTCAGGTACAGCTAAGTCAATACATTTGTTTACATGGCTATAAAATACATTTGTGTGCTCTTCTGCATAGGAGTCATTGTTGGCTGTGTTAGTAGGGGCTTTGAAACTTTTTATACCATTGCTTAGTAGGGTATAGTTTACTTTGGAGAAATGTTTTAGTTTTTTTTGCTCTTGTGGCGGTATTACTTCACACGAGACTGATTTTATGGTCTGACCTTACCAAAGAGGGCAACACCCAGGGGGGAGTGCAGTGACCCCCCCCATGTTGGTGAGCACTAGGTCTAGAACATTTGAGCCCCTTGTGAGGGTGCAGAGCAACTGTTCCAGGGAATTTGAATTAACAAAATCCGGGAACCTCAGCGTGATTGTGTTTGTGCTCTTCTAAGGCACCCAGTCGATGGAAGAATAGTTGAGATCTGCTATGACCAAGGTGTTCGGCTGTATACTGAGCAACTCTAGCAAGTCTAGGTAGGTGATGTGTTTCTACTGGTTCATGGTTGGGGACCTGTAGCTAGCGATGATGTGATAGGGCATTTTGCTTGTAGTTATTTGGACCTGGAGTAGCTCAAGAGAGTCACACTGTTTTACTAGTCTTGAGGTGTATTTGGATTTAATGAAGCTGGATACACCTTCACCTTTGTTTCTTTCACCCTTGTTTTGAGGTCTGAATGTGTGAAAGGCATTGTAGCTTTGTACGGCCAGGGTGCTCTCTGTGTCCTTGAATCAAGTCTCTGTGACTGCACAGACATCAGCATCTATCAAGGTGAGGAGTGCTTCCAGGGAGTGCAGTTTACTGTTTAGGCTCCTACCATTAAGCAGCACGACCTAGACTTTGTCTCTAGTGGATTTCTTTACATCAGAAGTTTTGTTGTTTTAACATTGCCTAAAAAAGGCAATATGGGGGAGGCAAGCATCTTTGCCAGTATCTGAAAGCTTTGAGCAGACTGGTGAAGGCCATCTTTGGCAAAGCAGCATGGTCTGTCAACCATGTCTTCTGAGGCTCAGATACTGGATCACCCTGGAGTGACACCAGAAGCTAAGCCAATTATTGAAATCAATCATTTATTGTCTGCATTGTAGCATCATTCTAGGTGAATGTAGAGTGCTGCTTAAGGCTAGAGACATACCAGCCTGGGACACATAATCTGAGAATTCAGTCATATCTCTCTTCATATAGTCCAGAGGGTTATGTATTAAGTCATTCACTCCAACATGTACTTTGACTGAGTCATAACAGCAATTGTTGCTGAGTGACTTGAGTGCATGCGGGATTTGATGAATCCTGGCACCTGACAGACAGCTGAGCATGACCTTCTCCTTGTCCAACCTGTTGAGGGGGACATCTGTGTGTCTCACTATTGAGTCACCTATGACTAATACATTAGGTTTTCAGGTGTTTTGCCTTAGGGTCTTAATTGTTGAGACACTGATATGTGTGTTATGTGTAGTGGTGGATTCTGTTTGTGTACCTGTTTATGTAGGTTGCTTGCACTTGGGAGGTCTCTGGTCTTTTGGTAGACTCTTAGTGAGTACCTCTGTGTATGTGGGTTTATCTGTCTTGACCTTATCTTGTGTGAGTGGAGAGGTGTGTGTACTGACAACCTGTTTGACGTCTTGTTTATTGGTACGTTAGAAGATCGATTCTAGTTTCATGATATAGTTACATCTCTCACATACTGTATTTGCTTCAGGAGCAAGTGGGTGTCAGTATACATCTGGCAATTGCTATATTGCCCCAGTATGTCCATGTCAATCAGGCTGGCTGGAGAAATGTTGGGAAACTGACTGTCCATAGTAGCAGGTAATTCTTAAGTAGTAATTTGTGAGACACAAATTAGATCAGCTATTGCTCTGGGATTAACAAGGGGACTTATTCTATAGAAGATCAGGGATGGAACGTGGGGTGATGCTGCTCAGTGCTCAGCTGAGCTGCCTGCTGTGCAGAAGTGCTCAGCTGTGCTGACCACAGAGAAGCAGGGAACCTGGTAGGGCTTCACTAACTGGTGTACAGGGAAAATACTTTCTATGTGTGTATGTCTATACAAGGCACTGCTAACCACCATTGCGTGGTACACAGCTACACACAACCAAAATTCTTACAATTTTTAATTTCTCTAACTTTCTTGTCTAGTTCTACTGCAAAATAAATGTAGAATAGAGAACTGCATTCAGTGGTGGGTCGTATTACTGAATTATGTATGGCGAGTAAAACTAGTACCTGTTTCGATGAGACTCCATTGAACACTTTTCTTAAAATATTGAAACATCACTGAATGGTAGTTATTTCAGTTTCTCAGACTTGAGACTGTTGTGTCTCAGAGTATTCCACTTATGTCAAGATACATCAACTTTGAACTTACTATATATGTAAGTCTTGTGGTGTGGGTGCGAAGAGGTTGCTCCCTGGAAAACACAATTTAATGTAAAAGTAGTACATCAGATTTTGATATTCACTGTTTATGTTTTGCAGTTCCATGACTTGTATTATATATATTTTCACGACTTGTAGTTGCAGGTCTTGAAATTACAGCGGGGACCTTTGCCTAATAATTGGATTTGCATTATATCTGAAGGCAGATTTTTTTATGAACAATTATTTTGTTGTTTCTAAAATGGTCAACAGCGCCAAGTACATGGTTGTTGACAGCATGTTAGTGCATTCTGTTGTTCTTTCCAGATGAATTATACGTTTCATAATGTTAACATTAATACCATTTTAATTGATGAAAGCTATAATTGGTATATAAATGACTGAAAATCCTATAGTAGGTGGAATCGTCTTTGTATAAAATATTATGAAGAATGCACAAAATATCAACACTGTTATTTCAGAATATAAATTAAACACAAACATATGTGATTATCTTCTTTTTTATAACTGCAAATGTATTCTCAATGAAGTTATGTACTATCAGACATCTCCTTATCACCATTTTCATGTTGCATCACACAAGTAATAGTGTTTTATTCAGGTTCCGGGCATGTAATCAAATTTCAGTAGGTCATGTGTTAGATACTTAAGGATGAAAGGTCCAGTAGTGACCATTTATGTTTACTTGGAGGTTGGACAACCTTTATAAAAGTATTTGTCACTTTCCCTAAAGACATGTCACCTTGGACTTTGTATAATTAGGTTGCAGTGGTGTGGAGGCTGTATTCCCAACCATGCACAGTGTAGGAGGACTTTATCCTCTTCAGAACACTGTTCTTCTATTACTTGGTAGTTTCTTGATCTTGTTTTGAACAAGCTTCAATTTCACCTTCATGTTCTCTTCAATAGTTTGATAGTCAACCACATGCATGTCAAACAATATATTCCAATTCTGGTATTGACATATGCATGTTATAGTTTTTGGAAACCACATGATTAATTCTACTGCCCCATACTTGACTGTAAGGAAAGCAAGCTTAATGTTTACTATTATATATAATTTTACATATACATATTCCTGCCTTTCAACAACCACATACATATAGATTGCTATGCTATGTATAATGAAAGTGCTTCTGGATTTACAGTGCATTTGTAAAAATGAAAACCGACCAAGTCTGTTTTCTTTATGTCTGCAAGCTATTCTTACATTGGGCAGGATCTTATTGCAGGCAAGGTCTGTCATTATTAAAGTATTGCCTAAGAATGTTGGTACCATTACCCTGTCTTCCATTTCCTACATAACAAAAGTTCTACCATTTAGAAAATGCACTGCAAATCTCTCCTTCATTAGACTATATGGCTTCTTCAGCAGTACACAGTATCCTGTTAATAAGAAGTTCACAAAGTTTATTATGCTTAAATTTACCCCATTCTGTATTCCTTCTCATTAAGTTAGAAGTCAGATGCTAAACTGCCCAAATTCATTACTCATAGTTACTCATCAAATGAATTGGCTAGTGTTAATGTTTTTCTTAACGACTTATTTTATGGGATCTCCTTGAAATGTATCCAACAGTTTAGGAAAATGTTTCACAAAATGATGTGTATTTTTCTTGTATTCTGTTTTACTTTGTTTACTTACTTAAATACTTGCTTAATTTATTCATTTAGATCAGGCATGTAAACTCAGCTTGACCACAGAGTGGTCTTCAGTGATGACCAGAGCAACAGCATTTAAATAAAACTGGATAATAACTTGTTTATAAGTGGGTACAAATAAAAAAAATGGCAAGCAAAGGAATAGGTTATAAACAATTAGGTAACAGAAATTAACAAACTGTATAGCGAGATTAGCTGATAGATATTATGAGAAGATCTACAGCGAGTTAATCAGCTGGGGACAAAATATAAAACTCAGAGACAGTAGATCATAGAAAGCTACAGTCTCTTATTTCTGAGTCTACTTTTCTGAAATATGTTTCTACATCCTGTTACCTGTATAAATTGTATTCTGTGACATTTTTATATTAATTTCCTTTTTCTAGCCAAGGTAATAGGACTAGCAAGTCACTATGCTGTGTTTTGAGGTTGCTCCCATATGTTGAGTATTAGTTTACATCAAAAACTTCCTGTTTTTGACATTTTAACAATGGAACTGTGTTCATTTGCAGACAGTTGACCAGCTGTACAACACGCGAGTGGTAAGTACCTTATGCTACATACCTTTAGCTTCACAGAAATTCTGTAATTCAATACAATGCTTTGCTTATAGCCCTGTCTGAGATAATTATAGCTTTGAATTGTCATATCTGATAAACTCTACAATCACTTAAAAGTAAAGACACAAATTATGTGCTGCCTGGTAAATCAGGTACAGTGAAAATGGTTAATACTTAAACTCTTGACCTATTGGTGTTGCAGTTTATATCTGTTTTCTTTTAGTAAGACAGGTGAAGTGATATAGCTTTATGGTGGGTGAGATACCTAAGAACAATCAAGTTTCACAGGTCAGACTAGACAGTTTACCAGCATAAAGAAAAGCTTGGCAGGGACATGAAATTTTATTCTGCCTCTGAATGTTTTTAATCAGTTGCTTGTAATAATTATACTAACAGAGTCTGGTCTTCTCTTCCAAGTGACCTGTTATAGTTAAATTTATGCAGGATGAAAAAAGATATCATTGGAATCTGAAGTGTTATATTTGTCACCTGACATAAACCACAAGACTAAAGAATAAATTCAAGAACTTTTGCACTGGATTAGTGTCATAGTTATACATACCACTTGAAACCCGATTTTGATCTAGATGGGCCACTTGAACAAATAAGGATGCATTTAGCAAATGCTTTTTTGTTTGACGTATATGAACTTGACACTGGTTCATTTGATAAGTAAAATAAAGGTTTAGATGATTTAATTTAATCATTTAAGTAAGTGTTTGGAGCCTGACATTTGGTAAAGGAAAAACAGCTACTAAAAAGAAAGCTATTACATTCCAGAAATAGAGAACAACTCATATCCATCTGAATTCCTGTGGTATCTTAGTAGGTATATATATATATATATATATATATATATATATATATATATATATATATATATATATATATGTGTGTGTGTTATTAAAATTTAATTTGGCAAAGAAAACAAGCAATAAGAGTGAGAAAATTGTATGTTTGAATGTGTTAAAAGAGAAGGACAGAGACAAACACTGAGCTCCACTGACTTTTTCCCCCTGCATTTTTAATAAGAACATCAGAGAAGAAGGAACAAATAAATGGGATTGTTTCTACTTAGAGCGCTATATATTAGAAATAAGACTCCCTTCAGACAATGGAAACGATGTAGTGTTGAGCCCCATTGACTTTTTCACTGTCATCCTATTGAAAGCCATGGTTTATTGTGCATTTTCTGAGGGTCATCATATAATTTATAGTTTGTGGAATTGTATGTCTAAATGGGAGAAAAGTAGTTTGTAAGCAATGACTGGTCTGTGGAAGTATAGTGTTACAGGATATATGTCATGTCATTCACTTGTAAAAAACTGCAATGCTTTCCCAGCATCATATGCCTGAAAGCAGAGGTTTGTGGCTGTTTCTTAGTAGATGAAACCGCAGGGACTCTTTATATGTGCTCTCAGTTGTGACTTATTCTATGTAAACTAAAAAAGTGCTATCTAAAAGTGACATGGCATTAAGCTGGTGCTGTTCACAGAAATGTGGCTACATGGTCATAAGTTGGATTTAAACATGCACAAACCATATTTCTTAAGAAAATATAGATGGGAAACCTACATTTTATTTTACAGTGTGGTATATTGAATTAATACAGAGTAGTTTGTTGTTTGTTGCTCATTTGGTTATTCTCTGCCAAAATAAAAGCTTTTTATGGCTTGCTATTTCCTAAGGGCAGGATAGATAAAGGCATTATATCCCTTCTAGACAGTTTAGATTCATAAAGCTTTTAAAGTAGAAATGCTACCAGGTCTGCTTCAAATTACATAATATTCTCCCTTAAACTCTGAAAGGATTGCTGATTTTCTGCATCGAAGAACTCCTAGTCATTAATTTCTGTCTCAAAGGGTCTATTAAATTTCTCTTTATAAACTCACAAATTATATTGGCACACAAGATTAGATTAATAGACAATATTTTCTAAGGGGCACCCCGTTCTGTCACTCCACATGATTCCAATGAATATTTTACAGATTATTTTCTACTTAGTGGAACACCTGTTTGTTAACTAGGACCTGGTATTAGCAAAAACTGCATTTGTCATTTCAGTGTTTCATAAGGGTAATGACATGACATCCTGTATGAAAAGTGCTCATGTTCCGGAAGTATTAGCTATCATAAACTAAGGGTTGTGGGAATAGCTTGGTGTTGAGGACATTATGGGCACAAATAAAAATTAGAATAATTTATTGATGTCAAAAGAGTACTAAATTTGCCAGATTTTAAAATGTACTACTCGATCATTAACACTAACAGAATATTAAGAATAGCTGAACATAACCCGTCAATAGAAAATTGGTCTCTTCTTTGGGCGACAATCTATTATAGATATAGTAAAGCCCTAGGTTTCAATCCCAAAGCACTTCCATTCCTCAATCAAAAAGAAATACAATCTTATAACTTTATAGAGCCCTTAAAACATGCTATCAACTTAGCGCAAAAACTCTTTCAATTCTTGAACCTTGGACAAGCCATGACAATACTGCAACCCCTTCATAAAAACCCAAATTTAAAAATAAATAATAAGATGCTGGACTTACACCCTTTTCCCAGACTGAAAGATAAAACAATCAACGATATTTATCCTTACCTTAACTGCTCAATACAAGAAATGAGGACCAACTTAAACCTCCCTAAATCACACATAATAATCCTAAAACAAATTAAAGAACTGTGTTCCAGTTACCTCCAAAATGCTACTATGACCAATAGTGACATAGAAAACTTGTAGCAGGTTTTAGAAAACTATTATCACGAAAAAGAAAACTATTACTAATTCATATAAAATGATAAATGAAATAAAATATCAGAAAGACCTCCTCTTCTCTAACTACTGGAGAAAAAGTAAACCATCTATAGATGATCAGCAAATAAGCCAGGCAATCAATCTAACACTGAAGATTATACTCCTCAAAATGTTAGCATACACTCAGCTCATGATCAATAATAATGCATATTTTACACCTGCAATCCCACACAAATTTAACACATCAAAATCACCTTTCTGCCCACACTGTAAGGACCAGATAGCTGACTTAATCCATGTATTTTGGAGCTGTAAATGTGTCTATAAACTCTGGAAGTCTCCCAAGGTACAATTACAAAAAATGGGTTATCAAACATCAACATTAACTTGGGAATTCACTCTATTACACATTCTCCCACCCAACATACCAAGAAAACAAGCAAATACACTTCTAACAATCTTCCTACTAATGAAACTGTATATAGCTTTTAAATGGCTAGATATGATAAATAACGCTTGGGAGGGTTTTAAACAAGTAGCTATACAACACCTTTTGGCTCATAAAATAGTAATAGATAAAAGAAACAAAAACATGAAATCCAGAGAAATTTGTGAACAAACCTTTAATATCATATTAGCATAATTCATCACACAGCAACTTAGAAATACACTCTCATGGGACCGAAGAACACATACAAGTTCAGATACTAAATAATAACGTGGATATTACGAATGTATATACTATCTGTATACCTGTGGAATTAACAGTGAAAGCATCTATGTACATAGTGTAAATAGATATGTTGTATGACCTATATCCTGTGGTATTGATATCAATGTATAACATATATATATATATATATATATATATATATATATATATATATATATATATATCCGGTCATGTTGTAAGATGGTTTTTATCTGTGACATTTATTAATGTAAAAATAAAAATAAAAATTATTGAAAAAAAAAGAATAATTTCTTGATGTGTGTATCTACATAGTTCACACTCCCCAGGTAACTGTTTTCATTGAAATATAATGTTTCTATATAGTGGTTTTGATTGATATTAGAAGATGGTTGGAAGGTGGGCATTCTGCTTACTTCGCTTTCATTGTATAAAATAAAATTACTTACAGATATAGCAGAAATATCACTCATTGCACACTTGTAGGAATCTATCCAGCAGAGTCTCCCACCTGTATTCTACATCAAGATGTAAATAGAAATAGGCATTTTGCTTTTCTGCATTAATTACATAACAAAATGCTAAATGGTAGTACCCCTTTTCCTAATTGTCCTTGGCAGTTTTAAACTGTGTATCTGGTATTTTTTGAAGAGTGGCTGTTTAAGTTTATATACAAGTTTACCATTTCTTAATGAAAGAAACACAATGTCTAGACTTTGTTTAGGTAACTGAAACAGGCTGTTGGTATGCAAAGTGAACTCCTGATCCCATTATAGTGTTCCCACAATATAACTTGTTAGGAAGGGCTGCAAGCACTACTGCACCACAAAATCTAAATGGGTGTGCAAGCCTATTCAGAAGGTAATACTGGCCTATATGTTCTCTTGGTGACGTGTATTAGCAGATGAATGTTTTTGACAGAACATCAACTCTGAGGGACTCTGAAACTAGTTTTTGCATCATCCTATGATGCAGTTAAATAATAATGTATAGGGTAGAGGTAGTGATTCTCTATAGATAAAATATGAGACATGTATATGATCTGTGCTATGCAGTAACATAAACTTGCTATAAATCAGTAAAACACGATTGTAGAACAGAGAACATGAATTACCTTCTGACATCTGCTTGATTATGCACTGAAAAAAAAAATATATATATATATATATAAAATAAAAAATACAATTATCTTAGAGTGAAGTGCTTAACAACTTTTACAGCTATAGTGAGTAGAAAGCTCTTGCTTTTGTGTGGTATTGCAAAGAGAGGAATATATTTCGTATCGTAACATGAATTGTACTGCTGTACTAAAACATAACTCATAGTCGAGTACATTCACAGCAGCATGACATCTAATTAAACCTGAATTTTCATGCTTATAAATCACTCCACTAAGTAGTTTAAATAACTTTTCGGCTCACTGGCAGGTTCTTAATGGACCACGAATAGCTTCTGTCAATAAAATGCACGCACTAGCACACACACACATACACACACACACACACACACACACACACACACACACGTGCGCGTGCGCGCGCATACACGCACACATGCACACACACGCGCGCGCGCACACATGCTACTCACACACACACACACACACACACACACACACACACACACACACACACACACACACACACACACACTAGGTCACTCAGACACAATCTGTGTATACTACAGCAGCAGCCTAATAATGAAGGCTGAGTAAAAGCAGAGACACTATAGTTTGCTGTTGTATTCTAATCTGTCTTCCAGTTTAATTTCTCCAAGTCTTTTGGGTTTCTAATACCATGGCAGGAATGGACCTCATTCCTAAGTCAGGGTGTAACTAAAGTTCATAAAATTAATAATCTTTCAGTCTTTAACCAAAAGTGCTTTCCACAGCACCCGCAATGTGCCCAGAATTGACTCCTTCTGTAGTTTTTACTGAGTTAAAGGTATTGGTAGCATATCTAACTACAACTGTAGATTCCTTTTTATTAGACTCATTGCCTCTACTACTATTGGAACTATCTGGATATTCTTTCCACATTGCACTCATTTCTGCCTGCATATACTGGTATTTGATAACTCTGTGTCTCTCTGTACACAAGACACTGTAATTAGCAGTTTCAACGATCAGTGCTAATTTTGTCTTTTTTCATAGACTACTATATCTGGTTTTCTCACATCTATTTTTTTGAACTGGTGATAATGAGTAAGTCTGTTTGAGGTACACTTCATCATTCTCTATAATGCCTTGTGGGTCATGTTTCTAATGCTTCTCAGATACATCTATATCATAGTGTTTGCACAATCCTCAACACAAAAGACTTGTCACATTATTATGCCTTTCAATGTACAAGCTCTCTGCCATGGGTGTGTCACACCCAGCAAGAAGATGTGCAAATGTTTCCAATTCCTTTTTACAGAACCTACATTTGTCTGTTTCTACCATATATTCAATTGACTTTGCAAACCAATGCGTGCATACTCCACTGTCCTGGGCTGCTATTATTAACTTTTCATCTTTTGGTTTCATCTCACTTCTCCTTAACCATTCCTGTGTCAAATCTTGATCAACATATGGTTTTCCAGAAGATCTTTGTATTTATCACTATATTTATGTATTTTCTACATTTCTTTCATTCTCATCTAATCCTTCTTCTTATATTCTTTCCTTTTTTGGCCCATTCAGTTGCTGTCTGATTGCTGTCTAATTAAGGTATGATTTCCATTCCCACTTGACACCAGAATGCTTCACAAACTAAGCAGAGAGGTGATGTTAGACTTCTCCTCATGTTTTAAAACGTTCACTATGTTTGGATCTGATGAGTTCAGCAGCTATATATGCAGTCCCATGACTGCAGATCTATACATGTAATCAGTTTTTAGGTTGCCCATACCTCCTTCAGAAAGGGGAATATATAATCTTAGTATACACTGATTTTTATATATCATTTGACAAGGGTTGAGCATTTTTTTTTTGTTTTGCTGTCAAACTGATCAAATACATTTTGGGGCCACTAAAATCACATCAAAACTCTTAAGTTAGAAAAAGAAGAAAAGCAAACTGGTTATAGCTTGGACTTTATTCCTAGAGGTCAAGGTTGTTTTCAATATTAGTTTTAGTTTCCTGAAGTATTCCTTACAGAGTTTTATTTGTATTGTTTTCATTTTTTTTATTCTCAGTTCTTCATCAGTTTCCAAATATCCATACACTCCCTCCTGCTCAAATTATTTTATATCACATTCCTGTCCCAGCTTGATATTTTCTTGATTCTGCAAAATCTCCTACTTTAAACTTTGCTTTTGCACATTAATCAAGAATAAATTACATTTTTGTGTCATCCCAGAAAGTTTTAACCACTTGCAGTTGTGCTTCCAACTCCTCATATGATGAGCTATACAGTTTTAAGACATCAAGAAAATGTAGATGAGAAGTCCTTAAACAAGGTTGTTTTCTGGGAGCCAAATTGTAATCATGACCTAATCTGTTAAGTAAACTGCTTAATTTGTTAAGGGCCGGACAAAACAACAGCAGTGACAAAGAATCACCCTTGAATATTTATATTATTATTTATTTATTTATTAAATATTTATATTTATATATAATCCTTTGAATTTTTATTCTTGGATAATAATTTGCCTCTTGTCAAGACTTAACTGCAAAATGATCTGTCATGTTTCATGGTCACTGTAATGTAATTAATCAATGCAGGATATATTTTATACATCTGTAAGCATACCTTTATCCATGAATGTCAGATACTGTCAGCTGTATTTTTATAATCTATCCATACCATACTCAGATTATTCACCCCTTTTACAACTGTCTATTAATGGTTTAATTAGTAACAAATGATCCTCTGGTGCCCTTGTCTGATCATTTTTTTTTTCTAAATGACTATAAACTCAGTCTTCATCAATTCCAGTGTAAGATTTATAGTTTTTAGGATGGTTTACAGGTTTACTGTTAAGGAGGAGTATCATTTTCCTGTTGTTAACCAGGTTGGTGTCTTTTCACAATGCTCATATAAATAACTCTTACTTAGGGCTAAATCTTTGTGTAAAGATGTTAAAACTTTTAGCCAGAATTCAGGTCTGCATCTGGGCTTGGAGTTTTCTACTTAGGAGCTTTTCTTAATTTTGTTTCAGTTTCCCCCACTGTTACTTTATCCAGTTTCACATCCTGTACTTTTGAACTCCTTACTGTTTCTTTTAATTTTTCTATCCATTCAGCATCTTTGTTATGTTCCACATGGTCTTGATTAATATTTCTACAAAATGTGCCTATGTGCTCTTTTTTTTTTGGTGATGTTTGTATTCCTTTTGCTTTGTTTCACAGTTCAATATAAGCCATTTTGGGGTCATCAATCAATTCATTATTTTATACTTTTCTTTATATTTATCTGCATATCCTCTTAAGTTTTTGTTTTGCCTGTGCTGATATATTTAGTTTCTTGTTTGCAACAGTATATAATATATTCTGGTCTGTTCTGATAACTTGCATTGCTTTTTCCATGTTTATCTTTCCAAGTGTTTTTTGCTGATCTGTTTCCTCTTCTATATTCTTCTAACAGTGGCACTTCTTGTATTAATTGCTTTATAGTTTTCGCTATTTGATGCTTCCATGATGCCATTTTATTTTTCCCTTCATCTTCGTTATTGCTCTATGTTTTTCTGTTAAGACTTTATCTGGTATTAATTTATCTGCACATGAGTATAATGTGTATACTTCTGTTATATCACATGAATATCTGTTAATAGTCTTGATTAGAGTGTTAATCTGCTTTATTAGACTTCTAACATTTTGGGTTTTGTTTACTTTCTGCAATCACTTTCTTTCACCCTTCTTAATATTTCTATCTGTTTCTATTAAATCAAGCAACTATTCTGTAAGTTCATTTTCTTCTAATTGTGAACACATTCTTTGCTTTGTGTTTCCTGCAGGCATTCTACGGAAAGTTCCAGATCATCTTTCTGTGACACTTCCTCTTCAGCTGCATCCTGCCTCATCTGCTGCATATGGGAACTCATTGACCCATCAGGCCCTAACATTGCCCGTGTCAGAATTGTCACTGTTTCCTCCTCCTACTGTCCAACTCCAACTGGATTTTGTACTGGTTTTTCACTGCAGGCTCCAGAGTATCATCATGTGGTAAGTCTCCTTTCTACTACCTGTTTCTCTTTGGTTTAGGGACTCATTGTTCCATCATGCTGTGACATTAGCTGTGTTGGATTTTCTACACAAAATCATTCATTTTGCAGGTAATCTATTACTTCAGCTTCTATTTGTTTAACATTTACTTTACTAATCTTTAGTTCTATGTTCCCCCCTTTGGGATCTTATTTTTTGTATTGTGACATTTTTCATATCTGGGTGTCTTTGCCTGCATTTCTCTTCAAATATCTTTGTGCAGCTTTTTATATTAATTAGTTTTGCTTTCTTCTTTGCATAAATATTGGGCCATATCAAATCTCTTTTTCTTTCACATGCCCCTATTTCTTCTTCAGATGTCTCCTGCTCCACCTGTTTTTTCTTAATTTGTAGACTCATTGTTTCATCATGCTATGACATTACGTGTTGGATTTTATACACAAAATCCATCACTTTGCAGGTATTCTATCATTTCAGTTTCTATTTGTTTAACTTCCACATTGCTAATCTTTTGTACTCCATTATCCTTGTTTCCTTATTTCTTATTGTGAAATATGTGTCTATCCCTGTTAGACAATGGAGATTACACAGAAAAACACTTACACAGACATATACACAAACACTCAAACATTCATACTCAAAGACACAGACACACTGAAGCATACCCACACACACACACACACACACACACACACACACACACACACACACACACACACACACACACACACACATTCACATTTGCTGCCAGTACACCTTACATACCAGGTTTCCTCATCCATACCAGTATAAGGCAACAATCATCTAACACACACAGGTGCACACACATAAAAACACTCACAGTAAGCAGTCCCCTATAATCAGTGCTGGCACCTACTGAAACACTGTCCCTATAATACAAACACACACATACACACACACACCTGAACTCTGTCTCTGTTGTACTGGAATTTAATGTGCCATTCAACATGCTGTTGTAGGATGATAGGATCATAGCATAAACAAGGTAAGTCATACCAGAGGCCATGAGCACCTTGCCATTACCCACCCCCTGGCTCTACCACCTTTTCCAAAGAGGGTGATGCCTGTGAGTCCTGGTCTAAATTTAAGGGAGCCATCCAACTGACAAAGTTGTGTCTGATGGATGACAGGAGTGGCATTGCTTGGGTGAGTTGATTCCGGAGCAAGGGAAAGCACTGGATGATAAACCTATCCCTTCATCTAGTTTTATTTCTTTCTTGATGAAGGTTTAGATCTCTGGTTCTGGTGCTGGCTGCACAATCTGACTTGTCAAGGTAGAGGAGGTTGATAATTAACTCGATCTTCAAGGGCACTGAGAACTAAGCACGTCTCCCCTTAGGAGCCTGTATGAGACAGGGTACAAGTATGAGGACTCCGATCTCTTCTGACAGCTTATGTTTTTCAGACTAGCGTTCTTTTTTTGTTAGGAACCTGTAGCACCTGTCACACTGGGAAGAACAAGTTGTCTGTATGTAGGACAATCTGAAAGTTTTCACACTTCAGCAAAGCAGAAATAGAGAGAAAGAGGGCATGTATATTCTCCTGTGATGACAAAGCCAGGCTATTTTGCAAAACAAAATAGAAGTACAATTTGAAGATCTGTGCTGGAAGTTTCATGCTGTCTGGAATCGGATAATAGCCTGATATATAGACTCCCATAGAACATAGTCAAACATAAGGTAGTGGACACTGGACATCAACTTGTCAGGATAGGTTCTACAGTACAGATTGATAAATTACAACCTTTTGAAAACATATACCAACTCAGGCCTAATTCAGTAATTAAAATGGCAAATTCCAAGGGTGGATGGATTCCTGTTGGAGGTTTACATACATATATATGGGTCTACTTTCATTCACTGAAAACTCATTTCACTGAATTTCAATTCACCCTCAAAAAATCGCTGAAAGCACAAATCACTGAAAACTCATTTCACTGAATGTAAGTACTGTTGGGCAAATAAAATGTATATTCTCTTTTCCCCCACTGTAGTGCGATCCTGGAATTAGTAAATTAGTATATATAGTTGGGGGTGTGGGGGCAAAACCTACTTTTGGCTTTATATTGTTAGCTTTCAGTGAAATGAGATTAATAAATATAAAGGCTAAGTAGGTGGGGTGGCTACACTCCCCTCACCCCAACTGCATATACTAACTCCAGGATAGCACTACAGTGGGGAAATGCAAGACTTAAGCATGAGCACAGCAGACTTGAGAGTTGTCATACCTTCTCACAGCAGAATGGGTAGCTTATTTTGTTGGCCCAGCTGCTTTTGTATGTTGGCATCATCCTTGATGTTAAATGCCAGTGAGGCGTGGTGTGGTTACTGGAAATGATCTAACCATGGGTCCAAAGGCAGGAATGTTTGAACCTGCCCATCACTCATCCTGGCTCCTCCACCTGCTGATCTGTTTTCTACCAGAGCTAGCACACATGGTATTTTCCACAGACTATCTCAACCTATTAGAGCAAGAAATCTGGAACAAAGCCTAAAATAATGGGGGGTCAAATTTCCCAAAATAGGGGCAGATTTTAAGTACTGCTCTTATAAACTTAGAAAGTTGCTAAAATAACAATATTTTGGTTAGGATGCATTTTCTAAAGTATATGAAGTCTGAAACTCAAATATGTTTGATTATTTAGTGACTACAGTCCACAGTGATTTTCCAGAAAACCACAAAAAATATGAGATGAAAATCCTAACACTCTGTTAAAATCTATATAGTTGAGAGATAGGTTTCCACTCTCACACCAACACCAACTATCTGACATGGGAAAGGTTATCACACATATACTTCATCATTCCTTTGTCTGTCCTCTACCAGTTTCAACAGATGTCTTCAGTGGTAATCAGTACTAGGTCTCTGGACTATAGTCCAGGCTTTATTAATCTATTCCACAAACATGGCACATATGATTTAATAATTTTTCGAAGATTCTTTACAGATAACCCAATTATTTTTTTTAAAGATTTTTGACATGTAATAAAGTTCATCATGGGAAGACATAGGCAAGAACATCACCTCTCATATTATATAGAAATTAGGCCCAGATTCATGCAGCCCCCTTTTCCCATATATTTTATTTCTCCTTGACCACAGGATCCATCCATGAAACATACATTAAAACTGGCCAAGATTATCCCATTTCCTACTTTCCCCCAAACAGTTGATAACTTTTATTCTATAGCAGATCTTAATTTATTTGCTAAGATTTTTGAGAAAATCCTTTATAAACAAATTATGACATTCTCACAGACAAAATGGTGTGAAACACAATTAATTGACATGAAAAGAGCATTTGGCCATGTTAAGTATCTCATACTGCTTGACTTGCTCAGGAAGTGCTGCTTCTGTGATTATGTTTGCATGTGTTTAAGGACTATCACTATAGCAACCAAATAATCAGACCCTAATCCCTTATGTTATAATATGTATATAAACTAAGTATTAGTTCTGGGCCCCTTTCCATGTTTATTATTTATTAATGATCTTCCTTGGGAGCTACCATCACTGAATATCATTCTATTACGCTGATGACATTCCCATTACTAGAGCTGCAACTCCATGAAACAAAATTGTAGAAACCTTCCAAAAGGGTTTTACATTAATCTGGAACAGGATGACACTAAACAAGCTAGTACCAAAGTTTTTGCTGTTTAGCACTGACAGAAGGCTTGCTTCTGTCAAACCTCTCCAAATATCTGACCCCTAACATCAGCAGCTGCCATCTATGTTACAACAGTGGTACACTGGAATTATACTTGTTCAAACTCTTTATTTTCTTCTGTGTGTTGAAAAATAAACAAAAAAGTCCTCAGTCAGCTTAAAACAGCAAACGTGTTTCCAATCTGTTAACTGAAGAAACTAGACTTGCCATTCCAATCAATGTTCTAATACCAAGGTTAGAATATTCCCTGTCAGCACTAGCCCTACATTCCCCTCAAAGCAAACTCATGAGCAGAGAACAAAATATTAAGATTTATATGCTTTTTTCATTACACGAATGCCATTGTCACATTATACCAAAAACTAATTGACCCTCTGTAAAAGGTAGATCCTTTTTCTCACTCAATTTTTGCACCCACAAACCAGTTAATATAATTGATGAGTTGTAGCTTACATTATTAAGACTACAGCTGAACATCTTGCAGGGCATCCCTTCACACTTGCAGTTGCTGAAACCTGTTTTCCAGACAAGTGCCTGAATACTGGAACAGGTTACCCCTGAATATCAGATGACTTATGTGACAACCCACCACTGGACCAGTAATCAAGGAGCCTCAATCCTCACCACTGGCAACCACAGGTACACACACAGTATTTCTAGATGCAGCTCTCTTCATCAAGTGCAATTTCCCTTAAGAGCACACAGAGACCACAGTCAGTCCGGGGCTGGTTTCTCCCTCTTTCTCCAGATCCCCAGCTATGCCCCCTTCTGCTCAGACTATAAGGTAGTTACCACTGCCTCCACTCAACTCCTTGTCAGCTACTTTAAGGTCCTTAGCAAAGGGTGTCCAATCTTACTGTGTAATATTAATATTAATACAAATGGTAGTTTGCCCAAGAACAAGGCTATTAGAAGTGGCCCACACAGTGTCACCAAATAAATATGTAAGTACTCTCAAAACTTAAATATCTCTACACAGATCAGCCACAATGAAAGGTTTAAATATTTATTTTTATTTATTTATTTTATATTTGTTAACCGGGGGTGTCTGACTGAGCCGAAAAGGCCCTTTTTCAGCAGAGGCCCGGGGAGAAAAGCTCCACAAAGAAAAATTACAGACACATTTAGTTATTTAGACACAATCAGTATACACACAAATTACAAGAGACATGTTTTTACAGTGGTATGTGGCACAAACAGTTACAGTGGAGAGAACAATCAAAAAAATATTAATTTTAAAAATAAAGGTAAGTAATAGATTTGTGGTGTACGGCTGAACTTTGGAATGTAGGTAGAATACATACATAGTACACAGGTACAGTACATACATTGTAGATTAGCCAGTGTTTGTGAGTAAGACTGAAAACTATTATCAATTGCTCTAGATTTAGTATGTATATGTTATCCGCTTTCACTAGCCTGGGGAGCAATCATGGCACTGCCAACTTTGCTTGAGATGTTGCCTGATGAGGTCTTTAAAGGAGGCTTTGGATGATGTGTTTTGAATGCTAGTAGGGACAGAGTGCCATTTTTTAGCCACCGAACTACTATATAGTGCATCTCCAAAGCTATTGTAGCTGTTGGTGACTTCTAGTAGTAGTTTGCTTGATGATCTAAGAGGCCTTTTGGCTGAGTGATGTTGTACTAGGTTTTTGAGGGCAGGACACTTATTGGGGAGGTAATAGATAGAATGACAGAGGCAGAGCTGATTGTAGGTTAGGAGGTTGGGCAGTTCAAGCCAGTGTCTCAAAGCAGTACAGTGATGAGTTCTATATGAGCAATTTGCAGCAAAGCGGGCAATTCTGTTATAGCAAGCTTCCATTTTGCTTAGTTCAGTTTTGTTGAGATTAGTCAGAATGGGAGATGCATAGAGTAGGGTGGATAGAAGTTGGGAGCGAGCAATGGCTGATCTTGTGTTGTTGGTAAGAAATGGTTTGATACGGTAGAGTGACCCCAGTTTGGCATGTACTTTTTTAATAGTTAAGTTCAGATGACTATCAAATTTTAGGTGGGAGTCTATGGTTATTCCCAATAGCTTAGCCTGTGCCACTGGAGCAATTGGAGTAGCATTTGTGGAGTAGATAGTGAATTGACTGTTAGTGTTTTTGTTAGAACTGGTTATAATCATAAGCTGAGTTTTCTTTGGATTGAGGATAAGTTGGGCTTTGGTAAGGTAGTTTTCAATGTCAGAGAATGCTAGTTGAGTTGTTTGCAGGAGGGTGGAAATGTTTTGTGCAGCACAGATTAAGGTAGTGTCATCTGCATACTGAATTATAGATGCATGCTGTGTGGAGGTCATTTGTGAAGACTGTGAATAGTAGTGGTCCTAAGATAGAACCCTGTGGGACTCCTATAGTTATGGGCAGCTGAGGAGAGAGAGAATTTTCCCATTTCACAGCTTGGTACCTGTCAGTTAAGTAGCTTTGGAACCAGGTAAGAGTGGAATTAGATAGATGATATTGGTTTAGTTTGTTTAGCAGGATTTGGTGTGAGACTGTGTCAAATGCTTTGGACATATCCAAAAAAGAGTTGACACTTGCAGGCCTTCATTTTTGAGATGGTTTACTGTGTCTGTGAAGCAGAGGAGAGCTGTAGTGGTACTATGGGCAGGTCTGAAACCATGCTGAGTAGGTGACAGGATGTTGCAGTCTAGGAGATAGTTTAGCATCTGGGTATGGATGCATTTTTCTGGGATTTTGGCCAGGGGGGAGAGTAAAGCAATGGGTCTGTAGTTATTAAGTTCAGTGGAGGTCCCGCCTTTATGTATGGGTGTAACAGGATATTTTCCAGAGTTTGGGCACATAGTTTTCAACAATTGATCTGTTTATGAGAGTGGAGACTGGGATAGCAATAGCATCTGCTGTAAGTTTCAAGAAATAGCTGGGGAGTAGGTCGGCTGCTGTTGATGAGGTTTTTAGTTTGGAGAGCATGCTTTTGATTGAAGTGGTGGAAACTGTTTTGAGGGTAAAGCTTGTATTAGTGTTATTTGTGTTGGGGGGGATAGTGAGGAAGGAACTGTCCTGTGATACTAAGGATAGAATTGAGTTCACAAAGTGGGAGTTGAATTGTGTTTCGATGGGAACTTTAGTGTCGGGGTGGTTGGTTTAGGGGTAGCCTTTTGGGTGGATTTTAGTAGCTGGTTTACATTTTTCCAAAATTTTTGCGGGTTGTGTTGGTATTTAGTTTGTAATGTTGTGTAGTAGGATTTTTTGTCCAGCCTAATGCATTTTTTTTGCACGGTTGCGCAGTTCTTGGTACTTAGTTAGGCTTTGTGTTTCTTTGTTTTTTTGATAGTAACGCCAGGCAGTGTCTCTGGACTTGAGGATTTGTTTGGTTTCTTTACTGAGCCAGGGGTTTGTAGAGGTTCTAACCTTGATTTTGCGCAATGGAGCGACAGTGTCTAGGTGTTGTAGAAATGTTTTGTTGAAATATGCTACAGCCTGGTCAAGTGGGAGGGTTTTTAGGGGGGTCCAGTCACAGTTACACAGTAAAGTGTTGAAGACCTCAGGAGAGAATTTTTTGTGTTTCTAGTGGATATATAGTTAGTGGTTTTACATATGCTTGTTCTACTACGTATAAAGTATATTATGTTGTGGTCACTTAAGGTGTCTGGGAGACTGCCTGTGTGAGGGTACAATGTGGGGTTGCTAGTTAGGACCCAGTCAAGGATGGATTCCCTTTTAGATTTTTTATTACACCTAGTTGGAATTTGGACTAGCTGCTGGTAGCCATGGAGATTTATTAGATTACTTGGTGGTTCTGATATACAGGTGAACCAATCTAGGTTGAAGTCCCCCAGAATAAAGGTTTCTTGTGAGTATGTGGAAGAACACCAGGATAAGAAGTCTTCAAGGCTAGCAGGTGTATTACCAGGTGGAATATAGATCACAATTGTGGTGATGACCTTTTTAGGGTGAAGTTGAAGTTGTGAGATAAGCATACCTCTCAACCTAGAAACATCAAAAATCTGGACAAGGCCCATGAAAAATAGGTACAAATCTGTATGCTGATTAACATCTGATTTGCATACATAATTATGTAACCCCACCCATTCCAATGGAATTGTGGGATACCAACTTTCAAACGCAAACTGAAGAACAGGCAACCAAAATATGACACCAGAGTCCCCCTGCATCCACTCTGCTGTCCCATTACCTGGCTATTTTGCCCCATTTACCATAAACACTAATGTGTGCATACTGCTTTACTTCTACAATGATTATTTGGATTTTATTTTTACAGCACAACAATGCGCAAACACTAATAGACATCTGGTAAAAGCAATACTGTTTCCCAACGAAAATGGACTTGGCATTTGGGGGGGGGGCAAAGGGTCAAAAACCAGGGACACATTTTAAACATTGCTTGTATAATTTTGTAAAGTTGCTGGAACAAAATGTTGTGTTACCACCATGCATTTCACTAGTAGGTCGTGAACCCACAACCCTATGTACTACAGTCAGAGCACCATACCACTATGCTGAATCAGCAGCTTCCTGAAAAATAAGAAGAATGAAACTTACTGGCTATCATTTAGTGAATTAATTTCTCACTTCTCACCACAGCTCTCAACCTCTTAGCATAAAAAACCTGGACAAACAAAGCCAATAATGGGGGAATACAAATTTAGTTCTCACTATAGCTCCCAACTCTTAGCACAAAAAAATGGGGAATACAAATTCAGTTCTCACTCAACTCTTAGCAGAAAAAACCTGGGGAATACAAATTCAGTTCTCACTACAGCTCTCAACTCAGCACAAAACACCTAGGAAATACAAATTCAGTTGTCACTATAGCTGTCAACTCTTAGCAGAAAATACCTGGGGGAATACAAATTCAGTTCTCACTATAGCTCTCAACTCAGCACAAAACACCTGGGGAATACAAATTCAGTTGTCACTATAGCTGTCAGCTCTTAGCAGAAAATACCTGGGGGAATACAAATTCACTTCTCACTATAGCTCTCAACACTTAGCACAAAAAACCTAGGCAAAGCTCACAAGTGGTGGTGGCTAGGGACTTTAGGTTCTTTTTACCCTGTACTAAAGGTACAGGGTTTGAGCCTGAGTACCTCTAGCCACCAGGTATATTGAACAGGGGCATTTTCACACACACACAAAACTGAGAGGTATGATACACTGCTGTGCCTTAAATGGGTTGTGTGCACTATGAGGCGGTCACACAGCAACACCATTGCTATAGTATTATAATTTATAACCTTGAAATGGGACACATATGCAATAGGTAGATCCTCAATTGTATTTCTCATCTACCAATCCCAGAAATTTCAGCCCACTTCTGAACTTGGGCATAAGGCAGATCAGTAAACCATACAACTGTGTCTGTAATGGAGACCAGTGTTACTTGTGTTGCAATGCACTGTAGTTTTTAACCGTGCGTGTCTGTCGGGGGCTCGGATGAATGCAACAAGTTTAGTCATGAAGTTTGATTATTTGCCAACAAGCCAACCAATGTCAGGGCAAAAAAATGGTATTCCAACACACACACAGACTCACACACACAGTTATCTGAACTAAACTTACACTTTTAGTTTAAGTAGCTAATCGCTGCTTGCTGAATCATATTAAAAATGTACGCTATCCCTTTACAGTTGGATGTGGACATCAGTGTTTTCACTTTGCTGCAGTAATTACACAGTTTTCAAATGGAAAGAAAATGTAACATTTTTGGTTCAACAATAAAATACAAAGCGATCCAAAATTCAAGGTGAAAAAACGTGCATCAGATGTTTAGTTCATAGACTAACTTTATGTTTTATTTTCACAAGCTCCAGATGTGGCCTTGCCTCTTAGCAAAATACTTGCTTACATCTGCTGCTTTCCGTCAATAAAAGAAATGCAGCTATATATTTACATCCACACACAGAATCCCAGGTGACATGGTCACCTTAAAATACCCTATAAAATAGTTACCTACTGTAGGAACCAGAACAGCCACTGCAGTAAATGTTCCATTGCCCTGGCTTGAATATGCACTTCCTTTTATCACACAGCTTTCCCCTCAAAATGCCTTTTCACTTCAAACTACTGAAGATACATTTCTTACACCTGACACACACACACTCACAGACGCTCCATGTTTACTACATAAAACCAAATGGATCCTCCAGTATGCCAGTGTAACACTTCTACTGGATACAATAACCTTTAAAGTACTTCATGAATGGTATTGCCCCCACTATGTAACTTAATTGAAAAAGAAATGGGACTCGTTCTCTAAGAAATCACAGTGGTGTGCTAGTTAAGCCAGTTACCTTCTTCTCCATGAAGCACTCGCATTTCCGTTAGCTCTCTCCAGAACAGACAGCATTTGCGGCAGCCAGTTGGAATTTAGTTCCATTTGCAAGTACTCCCTGTCGCCCGTTTTCATGACCAAGTGCTCCCTCTCACATATAAAACTCTGTAACTCCCACTCGCTCGCATAAACAAGTATCTACCATAAAACTCCATTCTCTTGCATATAGAACTCTGTTCCTGTTCCCGCCAGCCGGAAATGATGAATTAAACTCCTTCAGCTCAGTTATGACTGGCTGGTATTGCTGACGGCGCTGATGTCATCACGCACTTGATGACATCATTGCCAACAGTGCGAAAATTGAAAAATAAAGGGGAAAAAATCGGAAATGAAGGGGTGTCACTCGGGAATCGTGACACCCCTTCATTTGGACCCCAAAACTCGGTAAAAACCGAGTAATTCGGTATGGTTGGGAGGTCTGGAGATAAGTATGTCCCAATTATTGGGGGAGGGGTAGGAGTTTGGTAATTGATGGACAGTTAAGTTGGACTTGTAGAGTAAGGCAGTTCCATCCCCTTTACGAAGTGGTCTGTCTTGTCTAATGATATTGTAGCCAGTAGGGAGAACTTCTGAGTTAGCTATGTTTTTATTTAGCCAGGTTTCTGTTAAAGCAACTATGTCTGGGGAGTAGTGTGCTATTGTGGCCTGGAGTTCAGGTATTTTATTTTTGATACTTCTAATATTAATATTTAGCATTAAAAGATGGTTGGTTTTGCTGCTGTTGTTGATTTGCCCAGGGATGAAGAAAGTGGGGGTGTTATGTTCTGACATTTGTGTTGGAGCAGTTTGTGTTGGACAGGATGGATTTGGATTTTTGATACTTCTAATATTAATATTTAGCATTAAAAGATGGTTGGTTTTGCTGCTGTTGTTGATTTGCCCAGGGATGAAGAAAGTGGGGGTGTTATGTTCTGACATTTGTGTTGGAGCAGTTTGTGTTGGACAGGATGGATTTGGGCCTGGGTTGGGGTGGATATCCCCACTTATGGTGAGCCTGGAGTTAAAATGGTTATACAGATGTTGGAGTTTGGTGAGGAGTGCCAGAAAGTATTGTGTTTTTTTGGAGTAGGAATGAGAGCATATGTGTTTAGTTCTGAATTGGTCCATTATGTAGTTCTTGAATAAGTGTGGGCAGATATTATTATAATGTGTGGTGTCTGTGTATGAGAGTGCATAATGCAGTGTTGTGCTACTAAGTTTAGGGATATTGCTAGAGTGATAACTTCTGGTGTTGTAAAGAATTATGAGAAGACAGACTAGATTTAGTTGTGTGATAGTCATGGTTATAAAGTTTATGTTGTTTCTAGGTGGGGGGTCTGAATAGGAATTATAGGGTTGCACTATATGTGGATGGGGAAGTAGTGTGGGTGATGCAAAAATGCCTAGTGGGAATGAGAGTGATTGGGAGTATTTTGTGTGGAGCAAGTTGGTGTGGTTTAATGTGATATGACTTGAGGAGCTGTGATTGGTGGAGGTGATGTGAGGGTGAGCTGTGGGTGTGGCTATGATTACTATAAATGTAGAGGTAGTGGGGCGGGAGGGAATAGGGGGCAGGGCAGGGGAGCGGAGAGAGCCCGAGCGTTAGCGAGGGCGAGCGGAGTGGGGCAGAGCCAGAGCCAACCAAGGCAAGAGAAAAAAGTAAGTATTACTTTACAAATCTGAACACTTTTAAAACAAATTCCTGAGGTCTAATGGCTTACCGGCTAGCAGAATGTAATTGCTGAAGAGCACTTGTGTCCTGGTGGGAGACTAGAAATTTAAAGATGGCTCCATGCTCAGCAGGATTCTAATATAGACTTTGTATTGGGGGAGGGAGATAGCACAAGGGGTGTAAACCAGGTGGAATGCAAAGAAACCAGAGAGGCAATCAGTGGAAATCAGTGAAGGCCACAGAGAGGGTAAGTAATAATTCAAACTACCTGTAAAGTGAAGGAGAGAAGAGACAGCAAAGTTTATTAAGGTTGTGAGTGTGTCTTTACATTGACTTGCTGATTAGTAACCAGTTTGTGCACAGATTAGAGTAGGGAGATACATTAGCAATGATAGAGATGCAAATAAACAGGTGATCCTCCAAGTGATACAAACTAAGGCAGAAAGAACTGAGAGGGCTGCTTGATGGTTAATTTAATTTAGTCACAGGGATGTGAATTAAATCTATACTGTCTATTGGACAGTTACGATTACTGTACTATCGGGGGGGGGGGACACAAGGCTACAACAGTCAGTTTTATTAGCAAGCTGAGAACTACTAAGAAATACTGCTAATGTAATAGCTTCACTTTCATAAAACATACAAGTAGAATGCCTGGGTGGACTGACCATGCTCTTGAGGCTCAAAATGTATACCTTGTTTAGTTTGCAATACTGATTCCTTCTTACACTGTATAGATGGAGTGGTAGCCACAGACTGCAGATTTGCTTGAGTGTTCTCTTGTTTAGTTTGCAATACTGATTCCTTCTTACACTGTATAGATGGAGTGGTAGCCGCAGACTGCAGATTTGCTTGAGTGTGCTCTTGTTTAGTTTGCAATACTGATTCCTTCTTACACTGTATAGATGGAGTGGTAGCCGCAGACTTCAGATTTGCTTGAGTGTGCTCTTGTTTAGTTTGCAATACTGATTCCTTCTTACACTGTATAGATGGAGTGGTAGCCACAGACTGCAGATTTGCTTGAGTGTGCTCTTGTTTAGTTTGCAATACTGATTCCTTCTTACACTGTATAGATGGATAAATATATTTAACAATAAATAATAAAAGAACAATAAAATACTCAGTATATATTCACAGTGACATCAGAGTTCAAAACCACAGGAAATATTTAAAACAACATTGCAGAACAGTCTCAAATAAATAAAGAAAATATCTAAACTAAGTTTCACTATATTCTTTACTGAATCTAAAAGAACTATACTGTTCCCTAGAAACTTACTTCATTAGAGCAAGGTAGATGTGGTGAATGGATCTTCTAGTTGTTCTCAGGTCCAAGACATAATACAGAATGGTTTGTCTCTCTCAAAGACTTCTCAAATTAATATCTCAAATATTACTGCTGGGATAGCTTGCAGAATTACATAATTTCTTGTCATCTGATGCAAGTCCCCAGGTGAAACCCCACTTCTGGAAGCTGGCAGCATTTAGCATCTACCTGTGAAAATACATAGACCTCAGATCTTTGGCAGATGCTGGAAGTCATAAAACAATTACATTGCTCCACATTTCAAGACTAGTAATTATTTCACCCTAAAGACAATACAGAAAGCTCCCTAGTACAGGCATTGTGTATCTTACTGCACTGAAAACTGAAAGACACCATCTTTCATGGCCTAGCCATAAAGTAATTTAATTTCAGTTATGTTTCTACAGTTTGTTGGATTGAAGTGAACCTTCTGTATTCCAGTTTCCACTGTTAAAATATATACATTTAAACAGTTACAGTAGTGCATGTACATTTCTATTCTCTTCTAGCCGGGCCCATACCTTTCAAACACTTTGTAAAAACCTTTTCAACACACACTCCTGTACCGCAGTTTGATATACAAATGGCATACAGTTCTAATACAGTTGTAACACAAGCATTATATATAAATCATGTTGATATTCACAAATGACATATAATTATTTACAAAATTCCAGCTAGCTGTGCTAGCAGTATCTCCTTTCGTTATAACTTACCACTGTTAAGGACTCCTGAGGCCTAAAGAAACACATGAACATTTTCAATGCCATTGTTTCAATAAGCATGGTTAAGCTTCTCTCCATAACTTACTTTCCATGTAGCGTTCTGTTCTACCTTTGGCCTTCTCATCACCATTGATGTATATATTTCCTGGAATCCCATTTCCTCCCATCTTCCTTCCTCTTATTATGTTCCTCCCCTACTACATTTCCATCTTATGAATACCTTCCCCAATTTACCTGTCTTTCTTTATACCCAGACTATTCCTTTTCAAATATAGGTCATTATCTTATGTTTACACTCTTCTTCCCTTCTGACCTCTTTTATCTAGTCTCATCTTTCTTTCACTTTTTCCTTTGTGTTTTCCATGTTTGCTTTTTTATTTTTTGTTACTCTGTAATGTCCATACTCTTAACTCTTTTCTGTTGCTGTATATTAAAGTAGTTACATTTTTGTATATATATATATATATATATATATATATATATATATATATATATATATATTACTGCTTTTATAATAACTTTACTATAAACTGATTGTTTCATGCTTGATCATTTCTATACATTCAGCCTTATTAGGTTCATAGGTTCATAGATTAGCACTAGGCTAACTGCCCTTGCAAGGCATTTTAAGCCTAGCAAATTATCCCCTGTCAGACTCAAACCCTGCACCTTGTGTTTGTAAGGCAAACACCTTAACCATTAGGCCACCCTCCCAACCCATTGATCTTGATCATGCCAGAAAAGAGTCTTTGCACTAGTGCATTCATCTGATTAAAAATATATATCAACTTTTAATGCATAAATAAATAAAGCAATAAAATAAAAATTATTAACGCATTACATCTGCCTTTTAAATAAAAGTGAATGTTTATGCTACATATAATAACTTATTACAGATGGGCTTGATGTGGGAGAAGAGGCTAACAAGATTCTTAGCTCTGGCATTTGAAGGTTTTCTTCTTCCACTTGAAGGTTTGAAGAGTACCACTTTTTTAGCTGTGTAGCCATTACAGTATGTGACAAGATTTCCCTTTTCCCAATGTTTACATGTAGCACAGAGATGCTAACAAACTGTGCAGGGAGGAAGTCATTTGGCGAAGTTGGGAGACAATGCCTCCTCAAGTGATCATTGCTTGAACACCCTTTAACAAAAACTGTGTGGTGTGGACCTGTTAAAGAAGGAATTACTGCAGTCTTGTAGCCCATTGTCTATCTCACAGATAATTAGGCAGATTTGTCAGACGTTCTCTATGTTTTATGGATCCTTACTAGGTTTTTAGTTGCAAAATTATTGAAAAAAGTAATTTTGAATTCCACAAAAGGTTGCAAGTGCTTGTAATATCCCAAAATAACACTGCAGTTTCATGATATGACAAGATATTCTTCAGTTGTATAGAGATACTCTGCCCAGAGTTTTGAATTGGTGTGGACATCAGGGCTGAGTCAAATTTATTCTCCATGGTAAGAGTAATGAGGTTTCTGATAGCATCGTGGTCCATCTGAAGGAGATTTTGGCATTTTTAAAAGGTAGAGATTGTGCCCCCTTTTTTTCTGCTGTGCAGTGTATGACTGATAAAGCTTGTCATCACAGAACAGTATACAAATGACCTTATAGCA
Source organism: Protopterus annectens (assembly GCF_019279795.1). Taxonomy (NCBI): domain Eukaryota; kingdom Metazoa; phylum Chordata; order Ceratodontiformes; family Protopteridae; genus Protopterus; species Protopterus annectens. The sequence goes on along the minus strand of NC_056734.1, from coordinate 405,160,548 downwards.
CATGATCATTCCCTTGCCTCCTGTTACATAGAATATCAGTTTGTTCCCTTTATGTTTCTACAGTTAAGTAGGACATTTTCTCAGACCATTCCTATGTGCTAGCCTTTCACACCACTGTTTCAGAAAGCATACAGGCCATAGCTTTCCTTTAAAGGGATAAGCAAGTTTTTGTATTCTTATATACAAGAAAAATTGTTCTTATCTTTGAAGTGTGTTATTATGTACAAAGTATAGGTTTCTGCTAATTTTTCTTTTACACATGGATTTAGGTGTCTCAGTTCTGCCATTGCAATGGTTTAGGCATCTGTACAATAAGCTTGAATTTCTATTTTTTTGGCTCCCCTACCAGATAAAGATCTTCATGGAGGAATTTAACAGAATATAATTTTGCACTAAGGGTAGCATAAATAGGTGTTTGGAGTTTGTAAAATCAAAGGCCTCTGCACCATCATTAATTGTTTTTACAGTTGCAATACAAACTGGCATGAAAATTGCCTCATTTTAATAAAGGGGGAAGAGAATATTCCTTATTTTCCACATATGTGCCACCAGTTTCCTGAAAATTACAGAATAATCCAAATTGCTTTTTTTTCTGCATAGGAGTAATAAAACTGTATCCTCCACACACCAACTAACTGAGAAGCTGCTATTGCACTATTCAGTATACTTTGGGCCTTAATATGCTTGTCTTCTTTGGTAGAAGAGTTCTTAGTGGGAAATTCAACTGCAGCATTAAAAAGTACATTCCTAAAATAACTTGCACTTTACAAACATTATATCCTGGACATTAAAGAAAGACACAGACTGTGCTGTGGCATAAATCCATAAATGCAACTTAAAATGAATGTTAGCACACGTTTACGCATCTTTTCAAAGTGCATTTTTTTTATTTCTGTCTTTAGTGTCCGGGTGTGTTGTTAAAGAAAGAACAAAACTGCTTCAGAGAATTACAAGCCATAAAAAGCAATCTACTACTCATTTTAGGATGGCAGAGTATTTACTGACAACTGGCAGACTGTTTTTTTAAACCCATTTGTCTGGTGTAGGAAAAGGTTCTACTCTTTCTTCATTAACAAAATAGAGACATATTGATATTGTTGTGATTCACATCTGCTCACTTTGCAAGGCTTTCCTTCATGAATGCAGTGAAATATCATGGTTTATCATTGTATTTCCTCACCTTCATAATTGACCTAGTTGCTTGATTAGAGCCTGGGGGTTGTTGAAGTGACCCGTGAGTTCTTTCCATAACCATGTTAAGAGTTTTCAGTGCAGATATTAGGTTTTCTATGAGGCGTAAAATTAACTGATGCCATCAAGGTATTTTCTAATGTTCCTTCACTTCCTTTTGTCTAGAGTATCTGACTTATTTTGTGAAAATGTAATGACTGTATGATGATCTGATATTATAGCCCGTGTTTTCTGGATTTGGGATCCTGGAAGTGAAACTTCAGTCTCAGTAAAAGCTGTTTTAGCCACATAAGGTTCAATACCATTTGTGTCATCAACACTCTTATTTAGTATTCTTTTTTTACATCTTGAAGCTTGGGTATTTCCCCTTTGAAAATAAAAGTGCCACTTAAGAAAATAAAACTAGTCCTCAAGAAGAACCAGTGAGAGAAAAATGCATCCTGGTCTGTCCTCCTTTCAAATCCATTGTAGGAGAAAGGATATTTTCTAGACTGAGCCCTGCCAACTGGAACACCCTGCCAAAATGGAGTAAAAAATAACAAGCTTTGGAAGCTTACGGAATTGCATTAAAGAAACACATAGAAAAGGAAGCACTTGCTTCTGTGACATTGATTAAAGATTCTTACCTGAGATCTATTACACATAACTGCATGCTGTACGCATTGGACTGTTCCACCTTACCTATTTGTAAGTATCGTATAAATATCAGGGGAATTTTAGATACTACATAATACTTTCAGCTATTAATATATTACTGTCATCTTCTTGAAACACTTTTTAAATGGTGAATATAAAAACAACAACCAAAAAATGAATAGTTTTTTTAATGGTGTATTATAACTTTACACTTACTTTGTATTCTGTATTGAAGGTGAATAAATTTTATGTTTTCTGTTCTGATTCTGGGTCATGATTGAAAAGGGTCAGTACACCAGTTAATCCACCCTATTAACAAATTAAATAAATAAAACGTAAATATATTTTGCATGGCTACATTTATCCGCTTTTTTACTTGTATTTGTTAACTTGGAAAGAACACTGATCTGCATAAACCTTTCTCAGCCTCAGCCTGGGATATATTTTTTATTTCAGATGGGTCTGTTAAAATCTCAGACAATAGCTGAATGATGTTATCTACTTAGAGTACTAACATTCTGATGTTAAACCAACCATCTAGAAGGTCTATTATAAGCTGATTTCTTGCTGTTGCTGACTTTAAGGTGAGACATTTTGCAAAGAAAAGTGATAAAACATTGTACTTTATAATGATCCAACCAAGTCCTTCAGGGTCATCAGGAAGCAGATATGTTATCTTCTGAAGTGCCTGCATGCATTGACACACAACTTAGTACTGTGATATTGTGGTCCATTTGTGTGCTACTTAGAATGTGACCATTTGATAATGGGTTGCCTACAGTCCACTGCACCTTTTATTCAGCTCATCTGCACCTGTTGTGCTGAAGCTGCCATATTCCCAACTATCTTCAATGGCTGTGCCCTGCAAGTGAACTCCTTGCCTTCTGCAGTGGGTCAGAATGCTTGTTTTAGACATCTGTGTCTGTTGCATGCTTTGGGATGTGGTTAGTCACCTTCATTTATTCTTTTCCTTCTGTCATTTATTATCTAAGTCTCATTTGTGACTCCGTTGGTGCAGTACTGAATATCTGTGCATCATACTTTAGCCAGGTATCCATTATATGCCATTATTATGGTGTAAAATTGGTCTCATGCTTGTGCTCTGTCCTTATCACTATTTCCATGGAGTAGAATCCTGCTAATGCACTATTCTATGCTACCATGATTCTGTGTCTTTCGGCTTTTTCCGGTTAGGGGTCGCCACAGTGGAACTCCGGTCCACTAATGATTGGCAGTTGATTTGTACGTGCCGAGTTACCAGTCCTGATGCACAACCTTCAACGAAGGTACGCCCATTCACGTGTGTCTCCACACAGAAGACGCTCTAGCTGAGAATCGAACCGGACAGCGTCTTACTGTGAGGTGACAACGCTATGGCAGCAGATTTTGTACCGAGCATTAATGTCATTACTGCTGGTCAGAATGCTGCTAATGCACTATTTTGTGCTACCATGATTCTGTACTGAGCATTAATGTCATTACTGCTGGTCAGAATGATGCTAATGCACTATTCTGTGCTACCATGATTCTGTACTGAGCATTAATGTCATTACTGCTGGTCAGAATGTTGCTACAGTATCCTCAGGGAGTAAAATTTGCTACTAATATGTTCAAGTCTCTTGTCAGTGGCAGTTCTGCATATGGGAATGGCAACAAAAGATTACATGCCACTACCTGTTAGACAGACAGTGGGCCTATAATCTGTAACATTGCTGTGGGCAGATTGGTGACAGTACATAGCAGCATATCATCATGATGTGCAGTTGTCATAGGCATATGCTGCACATCTCAACAGTAGCGTTAACATATGCTTGAATTATGACATACATATTTTCTCTACTTTTTCTCATTAGAGAGAGTAGTATAAGAGTACTGCATGATGTCATCAGTATGTGCTTCATCTTGCACATGTTCTACCCCATCATTAGTTGCTTTGCAGTTACCTTAAATTGGATAATAGTACCATGTGCTGTTATGAAAAAGTAACACTGCTCTTCAGTGAATGCTCTGACATTCATCTCCGAAACTGTTATAATGTACTGTAATGCTAAAACATTATACCCTATACACAATGAGATACATATCTGGCAAACAGCAGTTAACTTCTTTAATTGCATATATACTGTCAAAATTGTGTCACAATTTTATTTTCTTAAGATGTCCCATGAAACAAATATTACAGACAGTTGGTCACAGCACACTGTGTCTGCCAGAATCATCACTTCTCAGATGGCATACATTCATAAGTATAAGATGGCTAATAAAAAGCCACAGATCAACAGGACCAAACAGATGTTAAATACAGTTTTTACAGTTGTCCCGCACTCCTGATCATCTGTCATATACCTTTGAAACCCATCTGAAATATTTTGTTCCACCAACCAATTTTCGAAATCTTTCTGTCTGTCCACCATCTGTTTGACAAAAATTCCTCATATGTGTTTAGAATCTTGTCAAGTCTACTTTCAACTATTATGTTAATCTGCTTCCATGTCACTTACAATTTGTCTACTCTATTGAATTAACCCATCAAGATCTGGAATTAATCGATTTGTTTCTTTCTGTTTATCTCAAAACTAAATTATTCATTTGCTATGTAAAATAGCCTTCAAATTCTCATATTAATAATATTTTTAATGGTTTAGTAGAATTGTTACAAAACATTAGTTTGCAATGCTAAATTGAAATTGTTGAAAGCAATGTCACTCTTGAGCTTGTATTTCATTTAGCATTGCATTTCACAGTCACAGTAGTCCAGCCATGTGATCATTTGCAGATGGTGTGTTCATGTACTTTTGTATTCAGCCAAGGAATTTACATCTACCATCTCTAGTTATACACATATACACACACGTGTGTATGTATCAATATGTTCATGCATACCTGTATACTCACACATGTACATATTCATGTACGTACATGTACACACACACACACACACACACACACACACACACACACACACACACACACACACACACGTATATACAATGGCAATTTTGAATGAAGTGTCTAACTGTGGTTTTCTGCCTCTAGTGATTTAGTATTTGGCAATAACAACTGTGAAATATATTCACATTTTGTTTAGGTACCTACCAATTTAAGAAAAGTAACCTAGCAGGGTAGTGTGTTTACAGGAAGTGTCAACATAGTGGAGTCATCCATCAGTAATCAGGGAATCATGCAATGCTAACTTACAGCTAGGACTGATAACTTGATACTGCTTATGAAATGGTAGCAGGTGCATTTGTGCTGATATATAATGGAAGGAAAAATGCAAGACATGGGTGTGGTTTTAATGGTTCACTGGAATATAACAAAGTTCATGTTGACTATTAAGAAGATTGTGTCTACCTTTATAATAGAATAATTACAATGAAAACAGTATAAATCTTGTCAGTGACAGCTAGTCTGCAAACAAACAAAAGTGATTTAGAAGGTCAAGAATTCCTGATTTCTTTCTTATCATTTCAACCATCATTTGCATTATGAAGAACATCTACAGGCATTACAAAAATAAATCCGGTTACTAAGTAGGTCACTGGACATATTCATTGCCCATGTAAAGATCACCATTAAAGTCATGTGAAAGGGAATTTATTTAAACTAGATCTTTCAGTTCTTTTACTAAATTCTTGTTCATAGCAGGACAAATGCAACATAGGAAATGTAATATATACAAAAGAATAAAATCTCAATCATCTAAGAGAGAAGGCACTTTTTCCAACCTATGTCAACAGTGTAATTGTAGATGCAACACATACACAATTAAGAGACCAGCATTTTTTTGAGTCATAACAACTGAAAAATACAGAGGACAGGAGAACAGACAGATACACAGAAGGCTAGGACTCTTCATGTAGATAATAAGCAGAGATCAGCATCAAACTGTACACAAACACAACATGTCAATCACTATGTTGCCATACTGCTAATGTCTTCAACTAGTCGAAGTGCAGCTGTTGGTATTGCCATATTTTATTTATTTTTTGTCTTTATATGTTTTAGTTTATTAATTTCTTAACCAATTAAATCTACTATATCCACTTTCTTTCTTTTTAGGGATGGCATACAACCATTGTCAGGTTGAGAGTTACTCAGAGTGGTTGAGCGATTCAATCCCAGAACTACTGGATGAAGCCCATTAGCAGCTTATTGCCTTAATCCTCAGTGTTACTTTGTCAGACCACCTTCTACCATCTCCCACTCGACTTGAATGTGTCAAACATCTGCATCTTCCTTACCTGTGCAGTTTGTTCCCCAACCACTGAAGAATTGCTCTTTTCTTGCTTGATATCCTCACTTGTACTCATGTTCTGTTCTCCCCCATTTTCTGACAATACACTGAAGAATTAATTTCAGAGTAATTGTGATATCCACATCTTTTCTGCACTTGTATTCTCTATAATTATCTTTATAAAGGTATGTGGCATTTTTCTCTTCCTACTTCTAAAATCATAGGATCATAGGAAGTTACTAGGCTATTGACCCTGAGGCCCTTACAAGCCTAGCCGAGAATTTAGCTCATGTTCTGACAAGTCAGCACCTGATGCCCCTGTCCAGCAGGGACACAGGTGGAATTCCAGGGGTGTATTTTCTAGTCCCCATCCAGTTTTCCAGGCTGCGCTTAATGAGGTACTCTGCTTGACGTGGAGAGGGAATCTATTCCACAGAAGTCATTTGTTTGGGTGAGACCCTCTTGGAGGATGGCCACATCACTAGGGGAATTGATGACAGCGCCCTGGTTACAGTTTTTTGCAAACTTGGTCAACCATAGCCCACTGGTTTTGGCCTGCACCTCAGAAAAGTATATCCCAAACAACAGAGGCCCCAAGACCGATCCTTGGGGTACACTGCTCGAAATGTTGTTCTTTCTATTAAATGCAACCTGTCAGTTTTTCAAATGTTCCTTTGTTAAATACTTGTACATTGCAATTCCAGTTTTGATAGCAATGCTCTACACCTTTGTTTTATTCACTAACATTTTACCGTACCATTTTTCTTGCCCTTATCAACAAATCATCAGCTCCTTCATTTCCCTGGAGACTCCTGCCTTTGGGAGGGGCCATCATTCTGGCAAACATTAAATGTTTTTTTTCTGGCCCTACCTCCCTGTTACCCACAAGGAAGCTTGGATGAGCAAACCTCCTATAATATAGAGCCCCCAAGTCATGTAGTGTTCCACACACGCCCAGTTGCTTACTAAAGCATGCAAACACAACATCCACAGGCAGTGCTACTTGTTTCTTTTTCTGCATTGCTCTACCACTTGTCCTCCACCAGGTGTCATCTTGCAGCAGTCATCATTCCCCCAGGATTAGTGATGCAGGGTTAACCATTCTGCTAATGTCTCCAGCAATTCCATTGCAAGTATTTAACAAAAAATCTACTGGAAAGTCATCAGGACTCCTTTACTTCATGTTTTTCTGAGGTACTTCCTTCCTAGGCAAGTCCTCCCTATATACCAACTAAAACAAGTATGGAATACTGCTCTGATCACTTTGTTCCCACCTTTTCTTCTGTTTTCCTCTTAAAAATCCAAAGTTGTTGCCTTTGCCCTTTTATCATCCACATAAAGCATTTACCTCTGTTTCCCTTCTTGTCCCCCACTTTGTATTTTTCTACCCACTTCTGCTTCAAGCTGCCATCCTTCCACATCGTGTGGTGAATCCTTTAATATTAGGATCTTTCCCATCCTGCCCCTTTCTTTCCTCTCTTCCCAGTCTGTGCTGAAAGTGTGTTATGTACTGCTCCTCTCTCGTTTCTTCCTTCCATGGCTTACTTCACCCTCCCCTCTATCCCATTATTTCATTTCCAGTTAATGTCATCCTACTCTCTTTTCCATACAGCTCACCTATGTTTCCTATTATTTGTAATTCCATCTCACTCCCTCTTTTCTAAAATGCGCCTATCTCAGTTACTATTTATCATTACCCTCTGCACAATCGTCTTTATCCGATTTACCTGTTCTCTACTGAATTCCATTTACTTTGGTTCCATCTCTGTCTTCTCGCTTCTCTCTTCTCTCATGAACTTCTATGATCTAGAATGCCTGCCTTCTATCTACTTCACTTGGTATCAAAACATCCATCCATAATAAAAATAGCTGACGTCCTTGCCTGTACTCATTTCTGGAAAAAAGTAACTGCCTCTTTCCCCTCCACTTTTCCCTTCATATGTCCAAATACTTAATTCCCACAAGCCTTTTCTTAGCACATACTGGCTTCAAGTGCTATGTAAATATGCCACCCCAAACCTTTTGACCTTGTATGGTTCTAGCACCCTTTTAAAATCCACCCTTGCCCAGCATAATTCTTTTTCCCTTCTTCTTGACTTTCTCAATCACTAAAAAAAAAGTCCATCAGAATAGCTTCAATATTCTAATTAGGACAATAAAATGATGCAACCACAATTTCTTTGCCTCCCTGCTGCATCTCCATACTTGCCTTTATATACAGTATTAACATTCCCAACAGCCTTTCAGTTTAACACAGAGCTATGTGCCTTCTACCCCCACACCTTCACACTGCTCATTTTATTTCTAGCCTTGCCTTAACCAAGATTCCTCAATTTTCTCTTCATTAACAAATTAAACTCATATTAATTTATAATTTCTCTGTTGCAAGTTCTCCTCATCTCCAGCTTTTTCCCAAAGGTTCAGCCACTTTGCCACATCCATCATCTATCTCTTCTCTAACTAACTCAGCATTTGCTCTCTGCTCTGTCTCTTAATCAGACTGCTAGTACCAATACATTCAATTGTTAATCCCAGTACATTCCACTCCAAAATAAGAATCTCTGAACCCCCCTTCTCTGTCTTGCCTCCCCGCTCTACCCCCAGACCTGGAGTCATCAAGCCCTTGGGTATAACCCTCATGTCTACCTCTCCTCTTCTCCCTAACTTACCAGGAATCTTAACCCCCTACCAAACATTCTTCTCTCCCTTTCCAAATGTGATTGGTACGTACCTATATCTCCCACTATCTGTAGCATCATCACCCCCACTATAAATATGTCCTGTCATGCTTTTAATGCACTGAGTATCTACTGGCTGTCTTGGTCTCCTGTACATTCTTTCCTCCACCCCATACAAACCAGTGAACTACTGCTCCGTCTTCATTTCCTCTACATTGCTCATCTCCCTGAAGAGGTTTTGGATACAGCTCTGTCTGTCACCTACATATATTGCATCCTTTCACAAACTGGCACTCGCCATGTAACATGTTTCCACAGTGTTTCATCAAAACTCAGAGATTGTCACAGATGTTTTTATTACTTTACTCCCTTCTACTCCCATCCACACTCTAATTATATTTTCCCTTTATTTTTTCTTTCCACACATGACAAAGTGATTACTTTATTACATTATATTTTATATTATATTATATTATATTATATTACTAATTCAAAGTAAACACAGTGCAGCAGTTCAGACACCCACATGTATAAAATACATTATACCATGACCCCCCATTAATATTCCAAAACGTGCATGCTGATTGGTCAGCGTGAACATTGTAAATCGACTTATACTAATGGAAAAAGGTCCGGTCGTCCGGACTTTTTCCATTAGTATAAGTCTTTTTTTAAAACACTGTCTCGCTATGTTAAAGGAGTTTAACATAGCGAGACAGGTTTAAAAAAAGCAACGGAGATCTCCGTTGCTTTTTTTAAAGCTGTGTCACTATGTTAAACTCCTTTAACATAGTGAGACAGTGTGTAAAAAGCAACGGGGATCTTGCTTTCTCCGTTGCTTTTT